>NC_089494.1:247878589-248123589 GCF_036850765.1 Saccopteryx bilineata | reverse complement strand
ATATTTATATGCTTTATGAAGTCGTCACCCCAATAAGTCTAGTTTTCACATGAATTCTGTTCCTTTTTATTGCTGAATAATATTTCATTGTTTGGATAGACAACAATTTGTTTATCATTGGTGGCTGGGCATTTTCGATTATAAAGTTATGTGTTGTTTCCTAGTATGGAGATTATGAGTAAAGGTGATATATACATTTTGGTATAGGTTTTTGTTTGAATATTTTTTTTCTTTCCTCTGGAATAAACACCTAAGAGTAGAATTGCTGAGTTGTACAGTAAGTGTATGTCTAATTCTGTAAGAACCTGTCACTCCTTTCCAAAGTGTCTGTAGCATTTTGCATTTCCACCAGCAATTATGAGAGTTTCAGTTGTTCTGCATTCCTGCTACTACTTGATGTCAGTTTTTTATTAATTGATTTTTATTTATTAATTACAGTGTTCTGGTAGGAGAGTAATGATATCCCATTGTGACTTCAATTTCTTTTCCCTGATGACTCATGATACCGAGTATCTTATCATGTTTGTATCTTCTTTGGTGAAGTAGTCTGTTCAAATCCTTTGCGCATTTTTAAAAATTGTGTTTGTTCTCTTGTTGTTGAATTGTAAGGATTTTTTATATAGAGGACACTAGTCCTCTATCAGATTATTCATCTTGCAAATATTTTCTCCCAGTCTGTGACTTAACTTTTCTTTTCTTTTTTTTTTTTGTATTTTTCTGAAGCTGGAAACGGGGAGAGACAGTCAGACAGACTCCCGCATGCGCCCCACCGGGATCCACCCGGCACGCCCACCAGGGGCAACGCTCTAACCCCTCCAGGGCGTCGCTCTGCCACGACCAGAGCCACTCTAGCGCCTGGGGCAGAGGCCAAGGAGCCATCCCCAGCGCCCGGGCCATCTTTGCTCCAATGGAGCCTTGGCTGCGGGAGGGGAAGAGAGAGACAGAGAGGAAGGGGGGGGGTAGAGAAGCAAATGGGTGCTTCTCCTATGTGCCCTGGCCGGAAATCAAACCCAGATCCCCCGCACACCAGGCCGACGCTCTACCGCTGAGCCAACTGACACAGGGCCAACTTTTCATTTTCTTAGCTGGGTCTTTCAAGTAGTAAAACATTGTAATTTTGATGATGTACATTTTTATCAATTTCTTCTTTTGTAATTTGTGCTTTTTGTGTGCTACCTAAGAATCGTTTCTTGTTTTGTTCTAGAAATTTTATAGTTTAAGTTTTTTTTGTTTGTTTGTTTTTTCATTTTTCTGAAGCTGGAAATGGGGAGGCAGTCAGACAGACTCCCGCATGCACCTGACCGGGATCCACCCGGCATGCCCACCAGGGGGCGATGCTCTACCTCTCTGGGGCATCGCTCTGTTGCATCCAGAGCCGTTCTAGTGCCTGAGGCAGAGGCCACAGAGCCATCCTCAGCGCCCAGGCCATCTTTGCTCCAATGGAGCCCTGGCTGCGGGAGGGGAAGAGAGAGACAGAGAGGAAGGAGAAGGGGGAGGGGTGGAGAAGCAGATGGGCACCTTTCCTGTGGGAATCGAACCTGTGACTCCCGCACGCCAGGCCGACGCTCTACCACTGAGCAAACCGGTCAGGGCCTATAGTTTAAGTTTTTACATTTAGATCTTTGATCCATTTTCGGTTAATTTTGTACATGTTACAATGTAAAGCTTTTTTCTTTTTTTCATGTGAATGTTCAAAACCACATCTGTTTCTGGTGCCTGTTTGCTAATTTCCTGGGCACATTTGTTGAAATTTAATTTAGTTTACACACACACACACACACACACACAACTATTTCTGGCTCTCTGTTCTGTTTTGTTGATCTGTCTATCACTATACTAATAAATTCCACATTCTAGATTTTTGTAACTTTATAGTAAGTCTTGAAATCCAGTAATGAGTCCTCCAACTTTGTTCCTCTTTTTCAAAATTATTTTGGTTATTATAGGTTCTTTGCCATATAAATTTTACAATCACCTTGTAAATTACTATAAAAAACTTGCTGGGATTTGGACTGGGATTCTGTTCAATCTGTAGATAAATTGGGGATAATTGATCCCTTAACAATATTTAATTTTCTGCCCCATGAATATACTTTAAAATTGTTTATATCTTTGTTTTCTATTGACAGTGTTTTACAAAAAATCTTGAACATAGTTTAAGATTTCCTCTAAGTTTGTTATGTTTTTGATGTTATTATAAATGCTGATTTTTTTTTCTCATTTCAGTTTTCAATTGTTTCTTGTTAGTATGAAGAAATACAATAGATATTTTTCTATTTGCCATGTATTCTGTGACCTTACTAAGCTTACTTATTAGTTATAGTACCTTTTTTATACATTGCTTAGGTTTTTCCAAGTGCATATTTCATATGTAAACAAAGACAGTTTTACTTCCTTTCCAGTATGTATGTTTTTAATTCTTTTTCTTGCCTTCTTACACTGGCTAGTACTTCCAGTACATTGTTGAGTGTTTTTCAACCACAGTCTGTGGACTGATGTGCCAGAAATTCTGTGCTGGTCTGCAAAAGAGTTAACCACCCAGATGCTGTATTAACACTATAGACCCAGTGATCTTAGTCGAATTTTCTTATGCTCTGGGTGATTTCTACCTTAGTGGTCCACAAAGTAATTCTCCTATTTTCACTTGTCCCCAAGTGTAAAAAGGTTGAATACCACCAGTATAGATATTTTTATTAGGTTGAAGAAGCACTTTTCTATTCCTTTTTTTTTTTTGAGAGTTTTATTATGAATGCATGTTGAATTTTGTTAAATGTTTTTCTTGTATCTATAGAGATTCTTAATGTGATTTTTCTTTTTAATATGTTAATATGGTGCATAATACTGATTGATTTTGTTTTCCTGAAATAATTTCCACTTGGTTACATTATTGTTTTTATATATATCTTGATTCAATTTTCTAATATTCTGTTGAAAATACTGTTGTGAGTACTTTCATAAAAAATATTGGTTTGTGTTTATTTTATCTTTGTCTAGTTTTGATGTCAGGTAATACTGATCTCATGAATTGAGTTAGGGAAGTGTTCCCTTTTCCCCTATTTCCTGGAAGAATTTGTGTAGATTTAATATTATTTCCTTTTTAAATGTCTGGTAGAATTCTTAATAAAGTCATTGGGGCCTGGAATTTACTGAGTGTGGAGGCTTCAGTCAAGAAAGTCAGGAGTTTTGTTCTGACTGTTACTAGGTTCAGTATATCACAGGCTTCGGATTTGGTGGTCCGCTGTAAGTCTGTGCTTAGAAAGAGTCTAGGTGTCCTGGAGGGGTTTTCTCAGGGTTTCCACTCTGTCTGTCCCTGCTGTGGGAGCCACAGAGGGCAGTCTCATCTCCGCCCATGCTCTGACCCCTTCCTCAGCAGCACTCTGTTATTACTCAGTCCTGAGCTCAGGGTGGGTACAGGTGTTCTTGCTCTCCTGGTCCTGTCTCAGTCCGTGGGCGTAGGGGGTACATCTATTCCGGTGCTCCTTCCTCTCCTCCCTTTGCAACCAAAGTCTACCTATATGTGGCAAATAAGGGGTGAAAGAGAGATTCCTGCCCCTAAGCTAGTGCTAGCTTACCTCTGCTTCATACTGGTGTTGGATCCAATACCCAAGAATTATCTTACCTTTCCATGAGGAAAATGGTTTTTGCATCCTGCCCCCAGAAGCAGTGAATTTTTGCTTTGTCTTCAGAATGGTTTGGTGTCTGAATCGTCCCCTAGAGATTTAAGGCCTTCTCTTCACACAAGAGAGGAGTTTGAGCAAGGTGGCATGGTTTTATGCTGTTCTGCAGTGGCAGCATATTCCCTCTGGCACACCTGTGCCACAGAACGGGGCTCTCTGCAGTTCCTGCTCTGCCCCCAGTCTTTGTGTGGGCACCTGGAGGAGACCCAGGAAAAGAGCATTCGAGTGAGTGTGAATCCCTTTGTGTTTTGAGCTCCCATTTATTCTAAATGGACATGCTAGCCCGCATCTAACCTGTAGCAGTTAAGCTAGCCCGCATCTAACCTGTAACAGTTAAGCTAGCCCACATCTAACCTGTAACAGTTAAGCTAGCCCACATCTAACCTGTAGCAGTTAAGCTAGCCCACATCTAACCTGTAACAGTTAAGCTAGCCCACATCTAACCTGTAGCAGTTAAGCTAGCCCACATCTAACCTGTAGCAGTTAAGCTAGCCCGCATCTAACCTGTAGCAGTTAAGCTAGCCCACATCTAACCTGTAGCAGTTAAGCTAGCCCACATCTAACCTGTAGCAGTTAAGCTAGCCCACATCTAACCTGTAGCAGTTAAGCTAGCCCGCATCTAACCTGTAGCAGTTAAGCTAGCCCGCATCTAACCTGTAACAGTTAAGCTAGCCCGCATCTAACCTGTAGCAGTTAAGCTAGCCCGCATCTAACCTGTAGCAGTTAAGCTAGCCCGCATCTAACCTGTAGCAGTTAAGCTAGCCCGCATCTAACCTGTAGCAGTTAAGCTAGCCCGCATCTAACCTGTAGCAGTTAAGCTAGCCCGCATCTAACCTGTAACAGTTAAGCTAGCCCGCATCTAACCTGTAACAGTTAAGCTAGCCCGCATCTAACCTGTAGCAGTTAAATTTTAGCTAAATTCTTTTTTCTCCCTCATATGGTAGCTTCCTTTTCTCCTGTGCTCTATCAAGGGTGATGTAGTTGGAGTTTCCTCTGTCCTTAGAGGAGTTTATTATTCTTTGGAACTTAGGTTACTGGATTATTTTACACCTCCAATTTTTTTGATGGGTTCAACAGTAATGATTTTGTAGATTATACCACTTTTTCTCATTTGCTAGGGTGAGGTGACTTTTCTTGAATTGGCTTTCTACATCCTATGTATTAGCAGAGCTAATAAGAGTTTAAGAAGTGCATCTATGTCCACAGAAAAGATTAGACTGTAATTTTCCTTCTCTGTGATGTTTTTGACAAGTTTTATATCAAGGTTATGCTGCTCTGATAAAATGAATAGGCAAGTGTTCCCTCCTTTTTTTTTCCTATTTGTTGCAAGATTGTTAGGAGATTTTTTTTTTTTCTTAATGTACATTACTAAGTGATGGGAACCAGTTTGGAAAAGCTGCATACTGTATGATTCCAACTATATGACATTCTTAAAGGCAAAACTGTAGTGACAGTAAAAAAAAAAATCATTGGTAGCCAGGTGCTTAGGAGAGAAGAGAAGAATGAATGAGTGGGGGCCCCAAAGATTTACAGGGCAGTGAAGCTATTCTGTAACACAATGGAATAGTGGACAAGACAGTATACATTTGTCAAAACCCATAGAACTATACAAGCAAAAAGGGAAGCCCTATGTAAAGTAAGGACTTTAGTAATAATGTATCAATATTGGTTTGCTAATTGCAACAAATGTACCACAATCCATTATCTAAAAACTGGGGCCAGATATGATTTAGAATTTAGATTTTTTCAAATTTTAGGACAGTTATTTATGCATATTCTGTATGTTATTTAATAGTCTTACCATGGTTTTGTGGCACCCAGTAATTCTACAAATTAATATTTATATTTATTTAAATGTGTGAGTTTTCACACTCAGTGTGATAAATAACGACTATAAATAGTCTTGTGTCATTCAGGTCAGATCAGATTTTGCCACCAAATCAGTTCAAGTCAGGACAAATTTGGCACTAACTCATTTACACGAAAACTTTGTTTTCCAAAGCATTTTAGGTTTTGGAATTTCAAATAAAGGGTTATGTATCTGTATGTATAACATCTGACAGTTAATTGCCTTGATGTAAAAAAAAAGTAGAGCAAGAAAATAGAAAGATAAAGCAGGGTAAGGAGATGGTTACATGGGATACTAAAAACATGAGTTTGGTTCTTGAGACAACAAAGTAACAGACCTACAATATTATAGACTCATAAAAACATAATTTTAGGTATTTTTAAAGTAATTCAATCTTGGACTTAGAAAAAATATATGATAACAACTTTGCCTTAGTTTGTATCTATTAGCTCAGACATTCAATAGAAATCAGCTAACTCTTAAAAGGCAACTTTACAATCAACTTTGATTATAAATCAGTTGGCTATTTATTTGTTCCAAGCCTTTAAATTTTAATCTAGAAGTCATGTTTCTGCACCAGCATTCTCTGAACTGCCTCCACTCTGTGTGAGTATACTCAGGGTGCTAGAACGATAAAATCACACAGAACATTTCTAAGCCAATATTAATGATTTTAGACTTTTCCCCTACTAGTGCTTCTTATAATGATTAAACACTGAGTCAATTTTATGTATCCCTTTATATACTGAAGTTTAATTATTTAAGATATTAGTGTGATAACATGAAATTTTGTGTTTCAAGAAAGGGGCTACTTTTTATTTCTGAATTTCCTGAGTTACTTTGTTATGAAGTCAACCTGCATTTAAAATTGCATTGGCTCACTCATCCTAGACACTGAAACAATTGCCTAAATCCAAATTAATGCCTAGCACCAGATCAGCATTATTACTTTGTATCATGCATTATTTGTATTTAAAATGGATGTTGTGTAAAACCTCAAATGTTATTTCCATTCCATTAAGTATTTAATAAGTCTTGTTGCTCGGATTGTTATTATAAATAATAGAATTGTGAGAGGAAGGAGCCTGAAAGAAGATAGGCTTTGGGGAGAGAATAAATATCATAAATGATAGGATATTGTCCGAGATCTGAAACCCCAGAGCCTCTCATTGCTAGTGGCTCTTTACCAAAAACATAGGTGATTGTATCTCAAGTCTGTTTTTGTATTCATCATTACCAGAAATATGTACCATGTATAGAGAATTTAGAGATTATAAAAAGGAGAGAAATCCTCTTTCCTCTCTCGAAAAAGCAAAACAGAACAAAACAAAAAAAACCCCAAACAAATGAAATAAAAAAAAAGTTTATGGAAAGGAGAGAAGAAACTGACTTTCATTTTTATTTATTTTAGGAAAATTAAATGGACTTAACTAAATGGATTTTAAATATATTTTGTGGAAGGCCTGGATACATTGAACATATATTGATATTTAAACATCTGTGCCATGATTAGAGCTTATTATTCTCTCTCTCTCTCTCTCTCTCTCTCTCTCTCTCTCTTTCTCTCTCTGGGGTGGGATTTGGCACTAGGGAAAGCTCCTTACTGGGTACTGCAGTTGATAACTAAATGAATAATTCAGGGACTCGAGTGTGGTGTGAACCAGGGAGTAGTATTACCCTTACCCATGTCTACCTTGGTATTGTTATGCTCTTTAATCCTGGAAAGCAAGATAGTGAAGAACCGGGTTATAGTGTACAGGGTTTCAAAATAAGGAATGTGTTGTCTTCATAAAATTCATGTACTTGAGGGATAAGATACCTATTAAACTGTGGGTTTGCTTTGTATACGTACATATATCTCTTCATGTTTTATTTCAGCAGTGAGTTACTTAGAGAAGGTTGTATTAGATTCTGGAATTAGGTAAGGTGAAGTTGAACAAGAGGGAAAAGATTGATTAGTGAATGTGAACTGAAGACTGTTTGGGGCATAAGGAATGTTATGAAAAGAGGCTAAGGTGTGAAGATGTGAAACAAGGCGGGATAGACAGCCAGTGCTGACAGAGAAGTGGGTCAGCCCAGGGACGTCATCAGAAGGAAGCCAGAGAGGGATCCATGTTCAGACGAGAGAAACCAGAGCAAGGCTCCAGTTATACAACACAGATTGAGTGTAAGGCATGGTCAGCTTGCTCAGAGCCAGCGTTTCCAGTTTGAAACTAAAACTCATCCTTGGCTACAATGCCTGTCTACCAGGACGACTAGGATAACAGAAACAGATCTCGTCTACAGTTTTAGAAAGAACCAAAAGTATCAGGAAGAAAGGGGACACCCAGCTCAACATGTTTTAAGGAGCCTCTCTTCTGTGGTGATGATGGACTTTTGACAGAAAATAGACAAAGTCCAAAACAATTATGTTAATAATAAAAGAATAGGGATTGATGTGGGAAAGGGCATCATATCCTTTTTAAAATCACACTTCTCTTTTAGTGTTTTATGTTCCACAATACATTAAACTTTTTTTAAAAATTGAATTTATTGGGGTAACATTGGTTAAGAAAATTATATAGGTTTCAGGTGCACAATTCTATACCACAGCATCTGTACACTGCGCTGTGTGTTCACCACCACGCCAAGTCTCCACCCACCACAGTTTACCCCCTCACCCTCGGATACCCCCCTTCTCCCTTCCCTCTGTAATCATCCTACTGTTGTCTGTGTCTGTGAGTTTGTTTCTCTGCTTAATCCCTTCACCTTTCTCAGCCAGCCTCCCACCCCCACCCTCTGACAGCTGTCAGTCTGCTCTCTGTATCTATGAGTCTGTTTCTGTCTTGTTAGTTTATTTTGTTCATTAGATTCTCAATACATGGTGCGTTCCTCAAGAGTGAGGGGGGACAATGAGGTCTTGTTTTTCTCCTTATATCCAACAACTGGAACATAAGAAGTGTTCAGTTAAGTATTGAAAGAAGAATGCAAATGAGTAGTCATGTCCTGTACTAAGGTATAAACATACTGACAGGAAACGACAGGGGATGGAGAAGCCCTGAGTGGTACCCAAGGTGGGAGAGCGGAGTGAATTCCCAATGGGGAACGGCGATAAGGCTGAAGGTTTCTGTTGTAGGACATCAAGGGAGAAATTATCCAGGCTGGGTGGGAATAGATGTTTAGAGGATTATGAATGCCAGGATGAACTTGCCTTTAATCTACAGGCAGCGAGTGGGGTCACTGAGGTATTCTGAGAAGGGTGAAGACATGAAGGTGGTTTTTAGGAACACGCGTCTGACACTGGTGGTCAGGACAGACAGGATGGAGGAGAGGGGCCCGCTTCATTCTCCCGTACTCCTCCCCACATTCTGTTGGAACTTCTGCCCTTGCACCAGCTCGCAGTGCGCAGGAGCATGCTCAGTCTGTCCACTCAGCCTGTCCTCCTTTGCTCCCTTTTCCCAGTTTCCTCAATTAGAATTAATTGTTCCTTTCTATATGGACGATACTTCTGTTGTAACATTTCCTTTCTTATAGTAGAATTAGTTGGTTTTTTTTATTGGCTGTTTTCTTTTTCAGACTAAGCATTCCAGAAAGCAAGGGCATGCATGGTCTTACTTGCTCTGTGTTCCCCGTGGGGTTTGCAGGTGTAGCCTCAGAAATCTGTAGTGCAGATGCATTCATTGGAAACTTGTTTACGAAGTACTTATTACCACGTGAGAGCTATTGTGCCGGGTCTTGGAGTACAGAGATGACAGATACTTGTCCTCAAGAAGCCTGTAGTGTATGTAGTGCAGTGATTCTCAAAGTATGATCTGTGGATCTCTGCTGGTCTATAATACCCTTTCAGGTTAAAACTATTTTATATGAAACCATAAAAGTAAATAATGTATAATACAAGGAAAAGAAAATTTCACTGTGCTGACATTTGTGCTGATGGTAAAAAGCAATGGTAGTGGGTTTAACTGCTGGTGTCTTAGCGGAAATCCGAGAACTGGTTCCAAACTGTACTAGTAGGAGCTGTACTGTCATTTACAGTGACAAAGAGCCAGTTTTACTCGAGTTTCCTTGATGAAACAGCAAAGTTATTAATTATATTAAATCTAATTTCTTGAAAACATCTTTTTAATATTCTGTTTGAGGAAATGGAATATATGCATTAAGCATTTCTGCTGTATATTGAAATAAGATGATGATCAAAAGAAAAGCATTCCTGCAATTAATCGGTTGAGTTACAAGCGGAACTGCTTTTTTTTTTTTTTTTTTTTTTTAATGAAACATCATTTAGCCCTGGCCCGTTGGCTCAGTGGTAGAGTGTCGGCCTGGCGTGCAGGAGTCCCGGGTTTGATTCCCGGCCAGGGCACACAGGAGAAGCGCCCATCTGCTTCTCCACCCCTCCCCCTCTCCTTCCTCTCTGTCTCTCTCTTCCCCTCCCGCAGCCAAGGCTCCATTGGAGCAAAGTTGGCCCGGGCGCTGAGGATGGCTCTGTGGCCTCTGCCTCAGGTGCTAAAATGGCTCTGATTACAGCAGAGCGACGCCCCAGAGGGGCAGAGCATCGCCTCCTGGTGAGCATGCCAAGTGGATCCCAGTCGGGCACATGCGGGAGTCTGTCTGACTGCCTCCCTGTTTCCGGCTTCAGAAAAATACAAAAAAAGAAACACCATTTATACTTAAGATAGTGATTGATAAACTATTGTAAACTTAGGTATTTGGTAGGTGTTTATCTAACAAGCAAAATGAGCCTCACTTCAAGGAAAACGATTATGTGTTGCCAATGATAAAATTCAACCCTGAAATCAAAATTAGATTCTGTAACACTGTGTCCACCATTATGAATTTGATGGCTTCCAATACTTAATGACTTTTTTTTTTTGTATTTTTCTGAAGCTGGAAATGGGGAGAGACAGTCAGACAGACCCCCGCATGCGCCCCACCGGGATCCACCCGGCATGCCCACCAGGGGCGACGCTCTGCCCCTCCGGGGCATCGCTCTGCTGTGACCAGAGCCACTCCAGCGCCTGGGGCAGAGGCCAAGGAGCCATCCCCAGCGCCCGGACCATCTTTGCTCCAATGGAGCCTCGGCTGCGGGAGGGGAAGAGAGAGACAGAGAGGAAGGAGGGGGGGGGGGTGGAGAAGCAAATGGGCGCTTCTCCTGTGTGCCCTGGCCGGGAATCAAACCCGGGTCCCCCGCACGCCAAGCTGACGCTCTACCGCTGAGCCAATCGGCCAGGGCCCTTAATGACTTTTTGATATTGATGGTGATGTTAAAGAATATTACTTTTTGATATTTTTAATGAAATGTCTACACTGCATCTCTTAATATTATATATTTGAAATAATCAATGCTTAATGTTGCAAGACCATGTATAGATAAAAAATTGATTCAGAGTGTAAGATAGATCAATACATGTTTATGTAATAAAATATTAAAAATGTATTGATATTCAGATTCAACAATACAATTAATCTTTAGGAAACTACCCTTGTCAAATTTTGTCGTATGTTAAAGTAGAATATAAGCATTATTAGACAAGGATATTACAATATCTTTCCCTTTTCCACTTACGTATATGTGACACTGATTTTTTTCACATAATCAATCAAGACAGCATCGTACCACAAATGGAATATTACAGCAGATTGACGAATCCAGCTACCTTTTATTAAGCAAACATCAGATTTGCAAAAATGTAAGACAGTGCCTCTTTATCTCATTAAGTTTTGTATCTGAAAATACAGTTATTTTAAGTAAAAATATTTATCTTGATAAATAATGGATGAGTTTATTTATTTATTTTTTTTTAGTGAGAGAGCTAACGACAGAGAGAGGGACAGATAAGAACAGACAGGCAGGAAGGGAGAGAGATGAGAAGCATCAATTCTTCGTTGTGGCATCTTAGTTGTTCATTGATTGCTTTCTCATATGCACCCCGACCAGGGACTCCAGCAGAGTGAGTGGCCTCTTGCTCAAGCCAGCAACCTTGGGCTCAAGCCAGTGACCTTGGGCTTCAAGCCAGCGACCATGGGGTCATATCTAGGATCCCATGCTCAATCCAGCAACCAGGCGCTCAAGCTGATGAGCCCGTGCTCAAACCGGGGACCTTGGGGCTCGAACCTGGGTCCTCTGTATCCCAGTCCAACACTGTATCCATTGCCCCACTGCCTGGTCAGTTTATGTTATTATTTTTAAAGAGATGAATAATTTTTATTGTGGTAAGATATACATAAGATTCTCCATTTTAACCATTTTTTTTAGTGTACAATTCAGTGGCATAAAGTACATTCACATCATTTTGCAACTTTCACCACCATCCATCTCCAGGAATTTTTCATCATCCCAGGCTGAAAGTCTGTGCCCATTAAGTAACTTTTGGTTTCCCCATCCCCACAGGCCCTGACATCACCTTTCTGCTCTATGAATTTGACTATTTTAAGTATCCTATTATAAGCGAAATTGTATGGTATAAGTCCTTGCTTGACCTCATGGATTAGGTTCTGTGACTTTAAGTGAAATGACATATAATGAAGCCAGTTTTGGGCTAATTGACATAACCAAGAGTTAAGTTCCTGTGGCATCTCATCAATGTTATAAAGAATTGATATTTTTCAATAACCTGCTATATTTGTTTTTCTTTGACTGGCTTATTCCACTTACTTTGTCCTCGGGTTAATCAATATTTTAGATGTGTCAGAATTTTCATCCTTTTTAAAGGCTGACGAGTATTCTGTTGTATGTACATACTGGTTTTGTTTATCCACTCATTAATGTGGACACTTGGGTACTTCCATATTTTAGCTGTTGTGAATATGCTACTGTGAACTTGAGTGTACAGATAGCTGGTCAAGGCCCTGCTTTCAGTTCTTTTGGAATTACTGAATCATATGGTAATTCAAATTTTTTTGAGGAACTGCCAAATAAGCAAACATTTCATTTTTCTGTTTTAACCCTTTAAGTAGTGAGGTGTTTTTTTCATGCTCGCTGACCCCTGGGAGTGAGTTTTGTTTTTGTTTTTTTTTCAAAAACTGCAATTAGTTCCAGTTCCAGTTTTATTAACTTAAAATTATGTTTGTTTGATAACCACTTTATGGAAACAAGAAGAACATAGCTTTGCCTTTTTTTTAATGTTGCCTTACACATTTTTAAAATAAAAACTTTTGTACAGTTGTACTCTGGATGGTCAGGAGGCAAGAGGACATACACGAACGTTTGTATTACTCAAAGGGTTCATTTCTGCTGCTGTAGATATCAATGGATGTAAGTCCACATAAACAAAAGCACTCTTAGATTCTTCATAATGTTAAAGAGGATCCTGAGACTTAAAAGTTTGAGCCTCGGAGGTAGTGGAATGAGTGAAGCGGAGAGATCAGTGAGGAAGTGACTTCAGTAGGAGGACAGGTGGGACCTGGCTTTGCTCAGAGAGGAGTGGCCAGAGCGGTAAGAGGCATCAGTCAGATGAAGAGAACTTGGAGAGCCTGGAAATGTGTGAGACCTCGAGAAGAGAAGCTTGTAGGAAAGACATAATAGCTATCATTGATATTTGTAGGTGGCTCACGGGGAAGGAATCAGGCTTATTTCTGTGACCTTGGGGCGGGGCTGGGTGATGGTGACCAATTTTAAGGGAAGTCAATTTTAGCTCATAATAAAGAACTTTCTTACAGAATAGTTCAAAGATGGAATTATCTAATTTTCAACCTTTTTTTTCCATGGCACAAACACACTAATTACTAAGGTCAGTACCCCTGACTAAATACAACCATTTTTCATCTCATGGTACAAATAAATTAGTTACTAAGGGAGAAGAGGTCAGGGCCCCTTTTTCTTTAGTAATTAGTTTATGAGTGCTGAGAAACAAAGGTTGAAAATCACTGGGTGAGTTTGTAAGCTGGAAAGGTAGCTTAGAGCCTCTAAGTTAGAGCTAGAAAACCACTTGGAGAGGCAGTCAGTAAATAGTTGACTTACAAGAACCCCATAGGGCCTTCTAACCCTGCAATTCTGTGATTCTTTAGACACATAAAAATAAAGCCCAAGATTAGGATAGTGGCCTAGTAAGAAGTGGAGAGGATGGGGCCTCTCTAGAGGGAATTAAAGGACCCCTTGGACCCTTCTTTGTAGACCTCCGTATACCCTGGTTTGTGCTTCACGGAGTATTTAGCCTCAGTATCCGCTCAGCTTCGTTGACCCACCTGTGACTTTAGCCACTTTGCTACTCTAGTCTCCTGTTATTGCTAAATTTAGAGATTTAAGAATGCCAATGCTTTGGCCATGCTTTAGATTAAGACTGCTCTGGTGAAGGTGGAAAGAAATTGAAAAGATTGGGGTGTGTGTGTGTGTGTGTGTGTGTGTGTATGTTTACGTGTGTGTCAGAGTGGGCAGGGGTGAAGATGGTCCTGTGTGTTAAAAAGGCATGTGGTGGAGGAGGTCAGAAATGTCAACATAAATAACCTGGTGAAGGATGGCTGTATACCGGGCTATGACGAGGAATATATTGCATGCTCTCGGTAGATCATATTTCTGATCCTGTTCTTTGCCAGCTCTTATAGTAAGCTAGAGGCAGTTTGTTCAGAATAAGGTTTAACTTTTGTTGTAGATATTTTAAAGATCTCTACTTCCATTCACTCCTTCCCTGCCTGTTTTTTACACATGTCTATTGCCATCTGTGTATGTCTTATATTTTATAATATAACTTTAACTTTCATTGGATTTATCAGCCTAAAAATAGCTTTGAGAAATTTTCTGTTTGAGTCTCAAAATAACCTCGTTCAGTTATTAGTTACCGTATAAAGGAAAAAAATTAAGATACAGAGGGGTTAAATGACTTGGCTGAGAGAGGATTCCAGGTCTTCCAAGGAGAAATCCCACGCTTATTTAGTCCCAAGTTTTTAAACTATGCTCTGTTAAATCAGGGGCCCTGAAAATGTTCTAGTTATTTAAAAATACTTGATTTAAAATTATATTAAGAAACACATTCTTTCAAATGCATTGTTACAGTGAAGTATTCAGTGCTTCCTGATTAACTTATTTCTGGCTAAATCTTGGGGGGGGGGAATCCTGCTTCTGCCATATAGCTTTAAATAATTTTTTTAATGTATTGATTTGAGAGAGAGAGAGAGAGAGAGAGAGAGACAAACATTGATTTGCTGTTCCACTTATTTATGCATTCACTGATTGAGTCTCGTATGTGTCCTGACTGGGGATCCAACCCACAACCTTGGTGTATCGGGTCAACGCTCTAACTGACTGAGCTACCCAGCCAGGGCTTCCATATTTCATGGTATGATTGGAACACTTAGAAATGTATCGTTGATGAGGAAGGATGTAATTCTGCACTGGTCTTTGACCATGTCTGGGCTTGTGCACATCTCTTCATGGTACTTTGTACAAGTGAGGATGTTACTGCAGGGGTATGCGGTGCTGTCGTTGGCCACACAGAGTGCAGGTGCGTCTGCTCAGCATGGACTCCCATCACAGCGTACTGCTGAGATGAGGGACCAGTGAGCCAGCTATGTGTCATGTGGTGGTAACGCGTGGTATGCAGAGTTTTAGCAGTTACAAATATCAGAAGCACTCTGTCTGGTTTTTGTATTTATGATAAATAAGTTTAGTGGATTTGTCTTCAGAATACAAATTTCTGACCACTTCTCTTTTACTTTTTTTTTTTTTTTGTATTTTTCTGAGGTTGGAAATGGGGAGGCAGTCAGACAGACTCCCACATGCGCCCGACCGGGATCCACCCGGCATGCCCACCAGGGGGCGATGCTATGCCCATCTTGGGGCATTGCTCTGTTGCAACCAGAGCCATTCTAGCGCCTGAGGCAGAGGCCACAGAACCATCCTCAGTGCCCAGGCAAACTTTGCTCCAATGGAGCCTTGGCTGCGGGAGGGGAAGAGAGAGACAGAGAGAAAGGAGAGGGGGAGGGGTGGAGAAGCAGATGGGTGCTTCTCCTGTGTGCCCTGGCCGGGAATCGAACTCTGGACTCCTGCACACTAGGCCGACGCTCTACCACTGAGCCAACCAGCCAGGGCCCTGACCACTTCTCTTTTGATTTCCCACAGCAGTTCTGAGAGTGACGGGAAGGCTGGGTTCCTAGACACAACAGTGTGGTGGTTACAGGGGGAGTGTGGGAGGCAGAAGAGGGAAAGGGGGGTTAAACGGGGAAGGAAGGAGACCTGATTTGGGGTTGTGAACACATGGTACAGTGTACAGATGATGTATAATGGAATGGTACACCGGAAACCTATGGAATTTTAGTAACCAGCGTCACCCCCATAAATGCAATTAAAGAACACTTACCTCTGTGACAGGATTTTTCTTTATACTGAGCAACCAAAATAAAATACAAAAGAAATTGTATACTGAGGCTATATCAGAATAAAGCTGTATCTTTTTAATGTTAATCATACCTTACTCACTGAGAAGAGACTCATTGTTCTCCTTGTCTAGAAATATCATTTTCAGTGTGTTTTGTACAGTAGGGTTCCTACTAGAGCTCAGATTTCATTTGAAAAAAGGGTTATGCTGCTAAAACGTGTTTTGGAACTGCTGTCCCTGTCCTCCTGTCACTGTCCTGTTCTTGATTTTAAGATTTCTCTAGATTTTTATAATTAGCTGAGATGATTAGTTGGTGTGGTTTGTCTTTGATATAAAAAAAATCTATCTAGGAAGTATAACAACTCTGAAGAATGGAAAATATGTAGAAGCAATAACCAATTTCTCCCTTGAAGTTCTTTAAATTTTGCTACCTCTGAGTCATTTTTAATGACAGGCTCAATGAAAGAAAACCTATTTCCTTTGCCATTTTGAATAATGAGCAGGGTATTGCAGCTTTTAAAATCCTAGGAATAACAGACTGGAAAGCAGTCTCTTTAATTAAAAATAATTTTTATAAAGTTCCTTGTTTATTTGGGGAGAAATTTTTTAAAAAGTTTGTAACATGATTTGGTCAATATAATTCTGACAAGCAACAATTAATGCCCAGTTGGTACTTGGGATGCAGAAATGAATAAGACATGGTCTCTGCCTTTTAACCTAACAGTCAGATAAATAGTTGAGTAAAATGACAGTTGAGTCTGGTAAGTGCTCTAACAGGAATAGAGCGCACTTATTTATGCAGGTGAGGGTGTGGGGAGTGGGGAACACAGCTAATACTCAAGGGGTGTCTTGGCAGCTCTTGGGCATTTGCTAAGGTGGTGAGGGAGCACTGGCATCTGAGGAAACAACACGAACAAAACCCTAATGTATTTGACAGATGGGGAATCAGTGAGTGTAGTTCACTGTGACTAAGGGGCAGGGCATGCATAAGGAGGAGATACAGGAAAAGAGGATGGTGTTAGCTTGGTGGAGGAGCAGCAGATGGATTGGGAGAGATAAGTTGGTGTACATGGAAGGCCACGTGTGCCCACTCTGTTGAAAAGTGTAGGCTTCCTGTGTATGCGGTAGAGCACAGCCTGGAAAGACTTACATTTTAGGAAGAAAACGCTGGAGAATGGACTGAAAAGGGGAGAAATTAGTTCATTTATTTAATAAGCTTTTATTGAGCACCTACTTGTGAAAGTAACTACTCTAGGCACTTAGGATACGGTAGTGAACAAATAGACAAAGATGTCTGCCCCAGTGGAGCTCATCACTTCTAGGGTAGCACAACAGACAATATACCAATAAACTTAGTAAATAAATTAACCATACAGTAAATTAGAAAGTAGTAACTAAGAAAGAAGTAGAATAAGGGAGTGTGAAAATGGGGGTGGCTGGTAGTTGTAATACACAAAACAAATCTATGATCTAATGAATTGTTTGTTATAAGATAAATGACCTTGTAAACTCCACCCTGGTAAAAAAAAAAAAGGGTAATTTTGGTTTTGCTAGTTGATTGGTCTATTTTCATGTAGAAATAAGGGAGATTATAAAAATAATAAAATTTACTGCCACCAATGCCATCTCCCCAGAAATGGGTTGAATCCTAGGAGAGTTAAAAGTAGAACTGAGAATAAGTGAAGTTTCTGACTTGGAACATCTGGTGGATAGTAAATGCATGAATGAGAATTAAAAACTAAAAGAGAAGGAGCAAAATGGAAGTAGTAAGTGGAAGATATGATCAATATTTTTATTTTGTGGGATTAAAATGTTTCTAAGATACTCTAGTAGAAATGCCTTCTTAAGAAATAGGCTCTCAAATTTAATAGAGAGAGGTAAGTGATGAAAGATTGACACACTGAAAGTAATTGAAGCCATTATAAGTTGGAGAAATTACTATTTTGGGTAAAAATTACAGTATGAAAAATCAGTAGAATAAAAAGCTTGCTCTTGAAGATGAAAGAGACACTAATAAGCACTTGTGAAATAGTAGTTTTATATAATTTTTATAAATATGCACAACAAATGCAGGTTCAGATTAAGCAGCAATCCAAAGAAGAAGACAATCAAAAATTTTTTTATGGATGTGACTGGGTTTTTAGTCATTAGGTGCAGATGCTGTATATATTGGGTAGAATATTAAGGGAATGGACTTACGAAATCTGAGTATTGTTTTTATTAGAAAAATAGATGTTAAGTATTCATAAAGATTAAAACCCTAGATGTTAAATATTCATAAGCTATAATTTTTTAATTTTGAGTAGACTATAGTGTACTATTACAGATCCTCTATTTTAAGAGTAGGTATAAAAGTATTCTGTCTTGTGAACTTGTCCAATTAATTCTAAGGTGCTCTGACCTTGAAGGGGAGTTTTTGAATAGTATGCACATTTGGACACTCCTTTTCAAAATTTTCATTTTCATTAAATATCAACCCGTGTGACTTACCTCAGTCTTTTTCCTCATTCTGTAATTAGGCCAGTCTACAGAGACCTGAGATTAAACTTGAATCACTAAAAGAAGATATTAAGAGATTCTTTAAAACATCAGGTCTGTAAGTTGCTTTTTTCTAAATTTTTTTAAAACAATAAGGAAATATTAATACTTTATTTGAAGTGAATATTTTATCCCCAGCCATCTAATTGCTCACTCAAAATTGTGAAACAGTAGCTGGGTAGGTTTCTTTTTGGGCAATTTAGAACTTTCAGACATTTCACTAAAATGCTATCAAAATTCAGGGCACTGGAGGAATGAATGCTTTATATCAGTTAGTTTTCAATACTGTTTACCTTCCTGGTTAAAATTCTTCCGGGATATATGAAAAATCTTCCTAGTTAAGGAACTTGTCTTTTACTTTTTTGTGTGCGGCTTTTTTCTTCTACACTTCTTTTCCCCTCGTCTTTTCTACCCTTGCAATGAACAAAGGAAAATGTTACTTCTTTTTAGAGCAAGAAGAGAGGTTCCCTATTCTAACCTTTGCACATGGAAACAGAATAGTAAGTGGTTTACTTACCCAGAAAAGTTCAAGTAGGTAGTAGCCAACATAACTGGTCTGACTAGTAGTACCTTAAAATAATCTGCTTCTGGTGTGCAGGAGTGTGCTGACTAGTTCATGTGGCTGATTCCTGTGATCTGTTTGTCAGGTGCCCGGCTATTCCTTGTCCTTCTGTTAGAACATTCTTCATAGCATTGGTAGTACTATAGCCAAAGATATCAGCATTTGTTGAGCAACTTAATGGTAGAAGAAGGAAACTTTCCTCCCATCCTGAAAAATTAGTGCAATAGTTTTATTAAAAAAGTAATCTAATGTTGACAACTTGACTAAGTGTTTGGCAAGGGATCTAGTGAATGCTTAGGAACTAAGTCTTAATAGTGCTTTACACAGTAATTGGCAGTTGATTCTTTCACAAATGAATCTAAAGTTACTGTTTTAGATAGATTTAAATTATAATGTATATTTACTTTTGAAACTAATATATTTATATTTTTTATTTTTTTAAACAGGTTGGCAGAAGAAACTTCAGAATGCTGTTTATAGTGAACTGAGTGTGTGAGTTTTTCCTACTAATGTTGAAATATTGTTATATTTAGCTATATTGACTTTGTAAATATTGAATACAGTATTGCTATATATATTCATTATATTATTATTTTGCATTAGTACTTATATATTTAAAGTTACTTAATTCTTTTACAAATTAGTTTTGCCAGAGAAATAATAATGAATAGTTGTTTTTATATCACCAAAATTTTGTATTAAAAATTCATTCATTCAGTATAATTAAGGAATAATATGTGTTTTATAAGGTAATATTTCAGAAAACTGAAGTTTACCAACATTCTTCTTATGCCATTTTGGATATTCCTCTTTTTCTCTTTATAAACAACCATTCTAAACATAATTTTTTTTTTCCAAAATTTGTATAATAAACAAAAAACTTGCCCTCAGCATCAGTTAAGGTAAATAGAACTATTTGTCATTATAAAAAATATATATAGATCTAGAACATTAGCTTTTATAGTTTTATTAACTATTTTATTATTCATCAGTTATTTATTGATGCTCTAGCACTGCACTAGGCACGGGAATGCAGGGTAGCTGAGAAAGGAAGTGCTTCAGGCAGAAGGGAACAGTGGGCTCAGAGATTGGCAGGCGGGAGTGTGGCAGAGTGGAGGGACAGAAGTTGAATGGCCGGATGGTGCAGGGGAAGGGGAGGATGCTGTTAGATACATGGCAGGGATGAGCTTCACACACCCGGCTTTGTAGACTGGATCCTAATAGCATTTGGGTGTCAGTTTAGAATTTTGTGCAGCGTAGTGACATGATCATATTTTCATTTTATTCATTCAACAATGTACTTATTATCTGGTATGTGCCAGGCATTATGCTAGACAATGGATCACAGTCGCTGGTGAATAAGGAAGACATTGCTCCTGGCTAACATGCCAGGCAAATTGGCAAATAGGTTGAAAATCGTGTGGAAATAAGGGACACTGGTTGAGAAGCTGATGCTTGAAAGTAGACAAGAGCTGCTGGTTGCCTGCAGCAGTGTCAGCGGGGCGGAGAAAGCTGAGAAGTGTCCTGGGGACCTAGGGGACAGGAAGAGGAAGGAGTCGGGAGTGATGCACAGGTTCCCCTGCCGTGTTCCTAGCCGACAGCCCTCGGCGCTTCAGTGAGTGCACTCAGGTTTCAGTCCTAGATTTCTGAGTTTTGTTACATTTAGAAAGAATTCCTATTAAAATGAAAGGATTTTGGAGTGGTATTTAATTTTAAACCACATGTCTCTTTACAAATAATATATTGAGCACCATGAAATACATAGTTTTAAAAACTGTCTCGCATGTGCACATAAGAAAAACCGAAGCATCTAGAGATGATCGTTATTTTTCCTTTGTGAAAGGTGACTTATTTAGGTACATGGAATGTAGATTTTAGTGGGAAAACAATTAGCTAGAAATAATCAGGAAGTGAGGCTGTCTTTAAATTACATAGAATAGGTTGCTTTTTTTCTATTCTAGAAATGTCTGCAGTCCATAACTGCTAATCAGTATTCTATTTCACTTATAACATGGGCTACAAAGGTAAGTCATTTCTAACCGAGAGAATTAGTTCATTATCAAGAGCAATGCACGGTACTTAGCTGCCTCTTCTGTCCCCAGGTTTCCGTTACCCAGTCACCCTGCCGCACCTCCGGAGCATCTGAAAGAGCCCCTGGTGTACATGAGGAAAGCGCAGGTTGGCTGCTGTTCATTTTTAATTTTGTTTTTCATGCCAAGTTATTCATGCCAGGTGCAAGGTCCCTATTGATGTCAGGAGAATATATTATTTATTATATGAGAAACTGGGTGAGAACCAATAAAATGATGTGAATAGTATTTGCATACTCTTCCTTGTCACTTTCTGTAACCAAGGATCCCACCTATTTAAAATAATCCTGAAAACCTTGATTAGAAAAAATATATCATGTACCGTACTGCTCTGAAAGTTAAAATGTGACAGAAGTGTTATGCAGCAGTTGTTGCTCATGCTCTGTGATACTAAAGGAGCGAACGGGGAGTGAGCTGACACACTGGTCCCTTAAACCTCGGGCCCTGGAAGCCGGCATTGCCGATGGTGCATGTGAAATACATGTGTTCTCATAGCGTGCTGTTACGTACTGATTGTGTTTTGTTTCAGAACTCAGATGAAACTGCTTTCTAAAAAATGGGCTGAAAACAACCAAAAATCACGTTAAAAGAATAAAATAAAATAACTTAAACAGAAAGACTAGGAGGAAGTTGTTAAAAAAGAAAAGAACTCCTCTCATGTGCTTGGCCAGGTCCACCTGCCTCCCGGTGCTGGTAGGGCCCTGTGACTGCCGCTGCCGCCATATTGAATGGACATCCCCCAGTCACTCTTTGTTCTCCATCGTAGTCTCGGAAATTATTATGGAAAATTTCAAATGTACACCGAAGAGTTCCCGCGGCCCCGCCCTCCAGCCTCAGCAGCCCCGGGTGGTTCTGCCGCTCCTGGGA
This sequence comes from Saccopteryx bilineata, assembly GCF_036850765.1. Taxonomy (NCBI): domain Eukaryota; kingdom Metazoa; phylum Chordata; class Mammalia; order Chiroptera; family Emballonuridae; genus Saccopteryx; species Saccopteryx bilineata. Next base: position 248,101,720 of record NC_089494.1, on the reverse strand, counting down.
AGGTCCCGCTGCTCTGAAGCAGCACGTTCCGCAGAGTGGGCGCTCGGCAGCTTGGGTCTTTCAAGTTTATTTTCATAAATGATCCACGGGTAAAAGAATTGTTTGATCTTTTGTTGTAAAGGTAAAAATAAAAAGGTTAGATCTAAATATATTTTGGTGAAATTTGAAAATTTCCAAAAGGATTAGAGAAAGTATTAGTTTTAGCATTTTAGGTGGAGGAAATAAAACACAAACTTGGTTTCCTATTGTGACAGGAAAGATGAGAGAGGTAAATAATAGGTCTGTGCCTCCAGCCTACTGCTAGTAGCTGAGAATTCACACGAATGGTAAGTGTGGGTGTTGTGTGTGTGTATGGGACTTCTCTCTTTCCAGACTTACCCACTAAATCAGGGGTCAACTCACTGCAGCCCATGGGCCAAATCTGTTCTGCCACCTGTTTTTGTATGGCTGCAAGCTAGGAATATTTTTTCAACTGGTTGAAAAATCTAAAGAAGAATAATATTGCCTGAGCAGGCAGTGGCACAGTGGATAGAGCATCAGTCTGGTATGCAGAGTACCCAGGTTTGAAACCCCAGGGCATGGGCTCACCAGCTTGAGCACAGGATTGTTAGCTTGAGTGTGGGATCATAGACGTGACCCCATGGTGTTGGCTTGAACCCAGAGGTTGCTGGCTTGAGCCCAAGGTCGCTGGCTTGAACCAGGGGTCACTGGCTCTGCTGTAGCCCACCGGTTAAGGCACATATGAGAAAGCAATCAATAAACAACTAAGGTGCCACAATGAGGAATTGATGCTTCTCATCTCTCTTCTTCCCATATGTCTGTTCCTCTCTCTGTCTCTCTCACTAAAAGAATAATATCTTGTGACCCATGAAAATTATATGAATTAATAAAATGTTACTATTTGGAAAATAGTCTTGCTCATCTATTTACGCTTTGTCTGTGGGTACTTTTGCACTACAGTGTTCGAGGTAAGTTGCAGTAGAGACATTATGACCTGCAAAGTCTAAAATATTTATTGTTTGCTCTGTTACAGAAAGTTTGCCAATGTGCACGAAATTATTCACTCTTTAAGAGCAAGGACTGTGTTTTCTTTTTCCTAACCTTTTTAGCATGTGCCTACTTCACACGACCCTGTCAATAAATATTTGTTGAAACAATTGATTCTTTAACCATGGTCACATTAAATACCTCTTCTACCATTAGTGTGGCGGGTCTTATATTAGTTCTTGAGTCATCTAGTTCCTCAGCTCCTGTCTTACAGGGCAGTTCTCTCCTCTTTGCACGAAAGCTCCCAAATCTAGGTTGCAAAGCTACCATCCATCATGTTCTCCCCTGCACCTTCTAATCTCTTGCCCCATTAGACTTCCAGTCTGTCTACCACTCCAGTCCTAGCCTAAGGCTACTCTACCATCTACCTTTTCTCTTCTCCCAAACTGTCAAATACTTAGAAGGAAAATCACTCAAGTTTTATGTTTACTATTAATTTTGACTGAATCCATTTATTCATCTTTCAGTGGATTCATTCTGCTGCCTGTCAATCCTTTTATAATTCATTATTTATTAGCTGTTATTCCATTAGTTTTCCCAAAGTTTTTTCATGCTTGTATAGCCTGAGATTCTACTTCTATCTCACTCATTTTAGCATTTGCCACTTATTTTATTTTATTTATTTTTATTTTTATTTTTTGCATTTTTCCGAAGCTGGAAACGCGGAGGCAGTCAGACAGACTCCCGCATGCACCCGACCAGGATCCACCTGGCATGCCCACCAGGGGGCGATGCTCTGCCCATCTTTGCCACTTATTTTATTAAGCATATTTAGGGTCATGTCATTCAAGCTCTCACTGCTTCCCTCTTTGCTGCTACATCTGTCCTGGCTCTAGTCCTCTATGATCAGCTCTCTGTTGTGCATTATTTCTGTTAGATCAAACCCAGCATGTCTCAAACCGAGTTTATGATGTTATTTCTAATATGAGTATCTCTTCCTGACATCCTCATTTCTGTTGATTTCCATCATTATTATAGTGATTTAGACATGAAATATCTTTTTTTTTTTTTTTTTATAATTTTATTTTTTTAATGGGGTGACATCAATAAATCAGGATACATATATTCAAAGATAACAAGTCCAGGTTATCTTGTCGTTCAATTATGTTGCATACCCACCACCCAAAGTCAGATTGTCCTCTGTCACCTTCTATCTTGTTTTCTTTGTGCCCCTCCCACCCCCTATCCCTCTCCCATTCCCCCCTCCCCCCCGTAACCACCACACTCTTATCAATGTCTCTTAGTTTCACTATTATGTCCCACCTACGTATGGAATAATACAGTTCCTGTTTTTTTCTGATTTACTTATTTCGCTTCGTATCATGTTATCAAGATCCCACCATTTTGCTGTAAATGTTCCGATGTCATCATTTCTTATGGCTGAGTAGTATTCCATAGTGTATATGTGCCACATCTTCTTTATCCAGTCATCTATTGATGGGCTTTTTGGTTGTTTCCATGTCCTGGCCACTGTGAACAATGCTGCAATAAACATGGGGCTGCATGTGTCTTTACGTATCAATGTTTCTGAGTTTTGGGGATATATACCCAGTAGAGGGATTGCTGGGTCATAAGGTAGTTCTATTTTCAGTTTTTTGAGGAACCACCATACTTTCTTCCATAATGGTTGTACTACTTTACATTCCCACCAACAGTGTATGAGGGTTCCTTTTTCTCCACAGCCTCTCCAACATTTGCTATTACCTGACTTGCTAATAACAGCTAATCGAACAGGTGTGAGGTGGTATCTCATTGCCGTTTTGATTTGCATTTCTCTAATAGCTAAAGAAGATGAGCATCTTTTCATATATCTGTTGGCCATTTGTATTTCTTCCTGGGAGAAGTGTCTATTCATATCCTCTTCCCATTTTTTTATTGGATTGTTTGTTTGTTTGTTGTTGAGTTTTATGAGTTCTTTGTATATTTTGGATATTAGGCCCTTATCTGAGCTGTTGTTTGAAAATATCATTTCCCATTTAGTTGGCTTTCTGTTTATTTTGTTATCAGTTTCCCTTGCTGAGCAAAAACTTCTTAGTCTGATGTAGTCCCATTCATTAATTTTTGCCTTCACTTCTCTTGCCATTGGAGTCAAATTCATAAAATGCTCTTTAAAACCCAGGTCCATGAGTTTAGTACCTATGTCTTCTTCTATGTACTTAATTGTTTCAGGTCTTATGTTTAGATCTTTGATCCATTTTGAGTTAATTTTTGTACAGGGGGAGAGACTGTAGTCCAGTTTCATTCTTTTGCATGTGGCTTTCCAGTTTTCCCAGCACCATTTATTGAAGAGGCTTTCTTTTCTCCATTGTGTGTTGTTGGCCCCTTTATCAAAAATTATTTGACTATATATATGTGGTTTTATTTCTGGACTTTCTATTCTGTTCCATTGGTCTGAGTGTCTATTTTTCTGCCAATACCATGCTGTTTTGATTGTCGTGGCCCTATAATAGAGTTTGAAGTCAGGTATTGTTATGCCCCCAGCTTCATTCTTTTTCTTTAGGATTGCTTTGGCTATTCGGGGTTTTTTATAGTTCCATATAAATCTGATGATTTTTTGCTCTATTTCTTTAAAAAATGTCATTGGAATTTTGATGGGAATTGCATTAAATTTGTATATTGCTTTGAGTAATATAGCCATCTTGATTATATTTATTCTTCCTAGCCAAGAACAAGGTATATTCTTCCATCTCATTATATCTTTTTCGATTTCCCTTAACAATGGTTTATAGTTTTCATTATATAAGTCCTTTACATTCTTTGTTATGTTTATTCCTAAGTATTTTATTTTTTTTGTTGCAATCGTGAAGGGGATTATTCTTTTGAGTTCCTTCTCAGTTGTTTCATTGTTGGCATATAGAAAGGCTATTGACTTCTGTATGTTAATTTTGTATCCTGCGACCTTACTGTATTGGCTTATTGTTTCTAGTAGCCTTTTTGTGGATTCTTTGGGGTTTTCGATGTATAGGATCATATCATCTGCAAAAAGTGATACCTTTACTTCTTCTTTTCCGATATGGATGCCTTTTATTTCTTTGTCTTGTCTGATTGCTCTGGCTAGAACCTCTAGTACCACATTAAATAAGAGTGGAGAGAGTGGACAACCCTGTCTTGTTCCTGATTTAAGGGGGAAAGCCTTCAGTTTAGTGCCATTTAATATGATGTTAGCTGATGGTTTATCATATATGGCCTTTATCATGTTGAGATATTTTCCTTCTATACCCATTTTGTTGAGAGTCTTAAACATAAAATTGTGTTGTATTTTATCGAAAGCCTTTTCTGCGTCTATTGATAAGATCATGTGGTTTTTGTTCTTTGTTTTGTTGATATGGTGTATTACATTAACCGTTTTACGTATGTTGAACCATCCTTGAGATTCTGGGATGAATACCACTTGATCATGATGTATTATTTTTTTAATATGTTGTTGTATTCGATTTGCTAGTATTTTGTTTAGTATTTTAGCATCTGTATTCATTAGAGATATTGGTCTGTAGTTTTCTTTTTTTGTGCCATCTTTGCCTGGTTTTGGTATGAGGGTTATGTTGGCCTCATAAAATGTGTTTGGAAGTATTGCTTCTTCTTCAATTTTTTGGAAGACTTTGAGTAGAATAGGAACCAAGTCTTCTTTGAATGTTTGATAAAATTCGCTGGTATAGCCGTCAGGGCCTTGACTTTTATTTTTGGGGAGGTTTTTAATGGTTTTTTCTATTTCTTCTCTACTGATAGGTCTGTTTAGGCTTTCTGCTTCTTCTTGACTCAGTCTAGGAAGGTTGTATTGTTCTAGGAATTTATCCATTTCTTCTAGGTTGTTGAATTTAGTGGCATAAAGTTTTTCATAGTATTCTACAATAATTCTTTGTATATCTACGGTGTCCGTGGTGATTTCTCCTCTTTCATTTTGGATTTTGTTTATATGAGTTCTTTCTCTTTTTTCCTTGGTAAGTCTTGCCAAGGGTTTGTCAATTTTGTTGATCTTTTCAAAGAACCAGCTCCTTGTTCTATTAATTTTTTCTATAGTTTTTCTGTTCTCTAATTCATTTATTTCTGCTCTGATTTTTATTATCTCCTTTCTTCGGCTGGTTTTGGGTTGTCTTTGTTCTTCTTTTTCTAGTTCCTTAAGGTGGGAAGTTAAGTGGTTCACTTGGGCTCTCTCTTGTTTGTTCATATATGCCTGAAGCGATATGAACTTCCCTCTTATCACTGCTTTTGCTGCATCCCATAGATTCTGATATGTCGTATTGTCATTTTCATTAGTCTGTATATATCTTTTGATCTCTGCACTTATTTCTTCTTTGACCCATTCATTTTTTAAAAGTATGTTGTTTAGTTTCCACATTTTTGTGGGATTTTTTTCCTCTTTTTTGCAGTTGAATTCTAGTTTCAAGGCTTTATGATCAGAAAATATGCTTGGTACAACTTCAATTTTTCTGAATTTGCTGATATTGTTTTTGTGGCCCAACATATGGTCAATTCTTGAGAATGATCCATGTACACTGGAGAAAAATGTATACTCAGTCACTTTGGAATGAAATGTCCTGTAGATGTCTATCATATCCAGGTGCTCTAGTGTTTTGTTTAAGGCCACTATGTCTTTGTTGATTCTCTGTTTGGATGACCGATCTAGAGCCGTCAGCGGTGTATTGAGGTCTCCAAGTATAATTGTATTTTTGTCAGTTTTTGTTTTAAGATCAATAAGTAGCTGTCTTATATATTTTGGTGCTCCTTGGTTTGGTGCATATATATTAAGAATTGTTATGTCTTCTTGATTCAGTGTCCCCTTAGCCATTATGAAATGGCCATTTTTGTCTCTAAGTACTTTTCCTGTCTTGTAGTCAGCATTATCCGATATGAGTATTGCTACACCTGCTTTTTTTTGGATGTTATTTGCTTGGAGTATTGTTTTCCAGCCTTTCACTTTGAATTTGTTTTTATCCTTGTTACTTAGATGAGTTTCCTGTAGGCAGCATACAGTTGGATTTTCTTTTTTAATCCATTCTGCTACTCTGTGCCTTTTTATTGGTGAGTTTAATCCATTTACATTTAGTGTAATTATTGATACTTGTGAGTTCCCTATTGCCATTTTATATCTTGCTTTCTGTTAGTTTTGTGTCTTGTTTGATCCTTCTCTTTCGTTTTTCTATCTTTTGTTTTTATTTGGTTGTATTCCATACATCTTTCCTCTGTTGCTATCTTTTTTATCTCATGTGCTTCTGTGGTGGTTTTTTCAATGGTGGTTACCTTTGAGTAATGAAAAGGGTCCCTACCCTGTTCATTGTAGCGAACTATTTTGTGAGTTCTTTTGCACTCCATCGTCCTTTGCTACTGTTAATCTCCGTCTTCTCCCCCTCTTTCTTTTTGTTGTTGTCACAGTTTAAATTTGGTTTTATTGTGTTCTTCTTGGAGCTTTTACTTGTGGCTCTGTTTTTTTTTGTTCTTTGTATCTGATTGGAGAACCCCCTTTAGTAATTCCTGGAGTGGGGGTTTTCTGATGATAAATTCCCTCATCTTTTCTGTATCTGTGAATGTTTTTATTTCTCCTTCGTATTTGAAGGATAGCTTTGATGGGTATAGTATTCGTGGCTGAAAGTTCCTCTCTTTCAGGACTTTAAATATTGGGGTCCACTCTCTTCTAGCTTGTAGAGTTTCTGCTGAGAAATCTGATGATAATCTAATGGGCCTTCCTTTATATGTTGTATTCTTCTTTTCCCTGGCTGCCTTGAGAATTTTTTCTTTGCTGTTGGTTTGTGTCAATTTCATTATGATATGCCTTGGAGTAGGTTTGTTGGGGTTAAGAAAACTTGGAGTTCTGTTTGCTTCTTGAACTTGAGGCTTTAGTTCTTTCCACAGGCTTGGGAAGTTCTCATCAATTATTTGTTTAAGTATGTTCTCCATTCCATTTTCTCTCTCTTCTCCCTCTGATATACCTATTATTCTTATGTTATTCTTTTTGATGGAGTCAGATAATTCTTGTAGGTCTATCTCATTTTTTTTAATTTTTGAGTCTCTTTCTTCTTCTCTCTGTTGTGCCTCAAGTTGCTTGTCTTCTATTTCACTAATCCTCTCTTCTATCTGACCTGTTCTATTAGCTAAGCTTGTTACTTCGTTTTTCAGCTCGTGAATTGAGTTTTTCATCTCTGTTTGATTTGTTTTTATAGTTTCAATTTCCTTGGACATATATTCTTTGTGTTCATGGAGTTGTTTTCTGAGCTCCCTATATTGCCTTTCTGTGTTTTCTTGTATATCTCGGAGGATTTTTAGGATTTCTATCTTGAATTCTCTGTCATTTAGCTCCAAGGTTTCCAATATATTAAATTTTTTCTCCATAGATTTTTCCTCATCTAGCTGTGTTACCTCTCTTTCTTTTGTATCCATGATATTCGATTTTCTCTTCCTTAATGGCATCTGAGGGTGGTTTTGTTGATAGTATTAATGAGATTTAATAAAGAATAAAAAGTTAAAAAAAATAAAAAAATAACAAATCGAAAAGAGTTGTTTTTTTTAAAAAAAATTAATAATGAAATAAAGAAAAATAAAATAAAATAAAAATTTTTTAAAAAAGGAAATTATTCCCCCCCTCTTTTTTCCTCTCCTCTCCTCTCCCCTCTTTCTTGAGAAAATCTTGTGGTGGACTGTGAGTTATAACAAACAATGCCTGTGATGGAGGGCCTGAATTGGGGAAAAGTAATAAAGGGGCAAAAAAGAGAGAAAGGAAAAAAAAAAAAAAAAGGAAAAAAAAAAAAAGAAAAAAGAAAAAAAAAAGAGCGTATGGACCCACAAAAAGCAAATAAGGAAAAAATTTGGGTCAAGAATAAAATGATTTGCTTTTAGGTGTTGGTTTTCTAAGAGTTATGATGAGAGGAATAAGAGGAAAATGGAAAAATGGGGGGACAAATTAAAAACTTACTATTGTATTTAGTGGAACAAGAACTAGATAATATGGAGAGCCAGGGATGGGAGCACTGCTAGTGAGTTAAAAAGGTGAAGTAAAAACCCCCCAAAATGCCACAAACATAGGTTTGAGTCCCAGATAAGATAATTTGTTTGTTATTGAGGTTTGAATGAGAGGAGATGTAAAGGAGAAAGGAAGAAACTAATATAGAGGGAGAAAAGAAAGAGAGAGAGAGAAAAAAAGAGGGAACCACTAAAAGAAGAAAAAAGAAAGGAGAGAGAGAGAGAGAGAGTTAAGGGTTTTGGAGTGCAACCCTCATAGAGAGAAAGGAAGAGAAGAGAAATGATAATGGGAGATGTAACACTTATGGGTAGTGTAGTTCAGGGAGAGGAGAGAGTAAGACCGGTAGAGAGTTAATCGGCCAAATTGGAGGAGGAAAAAAAAGTCTCAAGAATGAAGATAAGAGAAACAAACGAACAAATATAATAAAATGGGATAGGTTATAAAGTCTGCAGATTATTCTTGATTTTGAGAGGTTATCTTCTTGCTTTTTCTTTTCTCTCCCTCTTCCTGGTCGGTGACTCTGTACCCCGGGTTCTGCCCCTTTGGCATGCTCAGGTAGAGGTTTGCAGTTGATAAGTCTCTATGGCAATGTCATGTATTGTGCTTTATTCTCGTTGGGAGTCGAGGCTCATTAGCATTTATAGGCTCCGACAGTGAGAGAGTCCGTGTTCCTGGAGCCTTTCTCCTAGTCTTTCCTTCCTCAATTAGTAGCCTGATAGTCCAGGTATGGGGTTGCTGCTGCCTCTGCCTGGATAGTAAGAGGCTCAAATTGCTGGCAACTCCCCACTCTATTTCCACTCAGCACAGGGCTCTGGGTAAGGCTCAGTCAGTCAGAGCTGCTAGCATAATCAGGCGGGCTTTCCGCCCACTCGAAGACCTCTGGCTCTGCCACTCTATCCGGTAACACAAGCGGGCGCCCACTTCCGGGGGGCGCTTGGAGGAAACTCTCATTCACTATCTGCGCGCGCAGACCAGGATATCCGGCCAGCAGTCTCACGCTCTGAGTGAAACCCCCAACCGCAGGGAAAAGTTGCAGCGTTGGAATTGAGTCTCGCTCCGTCCCCGTGTGCGGCTTTTGCAAGGCGCTGGGGCGGCCCGAGATTCCGCTTTGGCCCACACAAAGGCCCCTGACTCTGCCCCTCTGTGCGATAACACGGGCGCGCACTGCCGAGGCACTCGGAGGAATCGCTCACTCCTTATCTGCGCACGCACACCAGGATATGAGGCCGGCCGTGGTTCCCTCTGAGTGAAACAGCCTCCAGCACGGAAAATCTCCACCGTTGGGATTAGTTCTCACTCCCTCCCGTGCGTGGCTTTCCCAGGGCGCTGGGGCTGCCCAGAGACTCTGCCCTCAGCCCACAGAAAGGCCTCTGACCCTGCCTCTCCGTGGGGCAACACGGGCACCCACTTCCGCGGCTTAGGAAGAAATCTCTCTTCCACTAACTGCGCACCGACCAGGAGACCGGGTAAAATGGCCGCTCCGCTTGTCTTTCTTTGTTTGGGTTTGGCGCGAGTGTTAGCTTGTATTGCCCGGGTTGCCACAGGATCAGATTTTCCTCGGCTTGGATCTCTGAGCCACAGCCTGGTTCGGCCGTTTTTGCTGCGGCGGCCTGGATCTATTCACCCCCTTTGCCCGCCTCAGTTTCTATATTCACAGTTACCAGAGAAAGCTGCCCTGTTTAGGTTAGTGAGGAAGGCGGAGCATTTCTTACTCCCTATTTCCTTCGGGGTTTGGTTATATATTTAGCCAATTTTTCACTCAATCATACCTTTGGGTGTATTGCGAAGAATCTGGAAGCTCCAAGTATAGGTTTTTCTGTTTCTGGTTGAAGATCTTGTTGAGTTTTGGGGGAGATTTATCGGTATCGCTTCCTACTCCGCCATTACCGAAATATCTTTGATCTCAGTTTTCCACATCCAAATAGTCACTAAGTTCTATAAATTATTTCTTCCCATAGTCTTAGAGCCCTCTACTTTTTTTCATTATCAGGCCATTACCATAGTGATCACAATGACCATGATGATAAGGACTCTCTCTTATTGAGTGCTTGCTTTGTTTCGGATGTTAATTAACATCCTTTCCTTGTTCTTAGCCTCCTGACTTTCAGTAAGTCTTTCTCCCTATGCCTTAAATATCTCAGTACAATTAACTTTAAATACAAGAAGATGAACTCGTATAATGTATCTCACTACTTTCTCACTACCTTTAGTGACTCTCAATTGCCTAACAAATTAAGTTTGTCCTCCAGAGCCCAACGTTTAACAATTTTACTGTTTGTCCCCAGCTTCCCCTCTCACCTTATCCGCCTCTGCAACCTCATAACTGTCCTCTGTGCCGATCCAAGTGAGTCATTTTGCCTTTCCCTCTTGCATCTTCAACACTTTCCTTCTTTTGTTTTATCACGAAAGCCCTCTCTGCCTGATTTGCATTATGAAAATCCTGCTTATTTTGTGAGGATCAGGTCAGATGACGTCTCTTGTCTGATGCTGTTATTACCCTCTTTGAAAAGTATCTCTCCCTCCGACTCTGTAGCACACAGTCCTTTCACGGCCCTTACCACAAATTGCATTGGGAAGGAGCTGGGGACAGGTGGTTCCTGATCAGGTTGCTCTTTTGAATCAAAAAGAACTTTAAAATTTTCAGTTAGTGGTTCCTTCCCATTTTATTCAGTAAAATGTGTGGGCAGAAAATATTTTGGAACTGTACCCTGGAAATTTTTTTCCTATTAAAATTTTAAGAGTCATTTTCACTTCACTTAGCTTTCGCTTGTGTCTCCAGAGTGGAGAGGCAAATCAGCTCTTGGCAGTTTTTGGCAAGCTGAATTGGCGTTTAATTTTCTGGGCTGATGAGAAAAAGAGACTTCTTTTACTGCATCAGCATTTCCTACTGAGTATTTCCTACTGAGTACCAGCCCTAAGAGATGCTCCATGGAAAGGGTTCCATGGACAAATCAATCTGGGAATTGAGGCACACACTGCCCCCTCCTCTTGGTGATCATAGTCTATTTCATTATTTTTAACAGATTTTATTTATTTGTTTGTTTGTTTTTAGGTGAGAGGAGGGGAGATAGTGAGGCAGACTCCTGTATGTGCCCCAACTGTGATCCACCCGGCAACCCCACCTGGGGCCAATGCTTGAGTACCCAGCTATTTTTAGTGCCTGAAGTTGTTGTGCTCTATCAGCACCTGGGGGCTTGCTTGAACCAATCAAGCTACTGGCTGCAGGATGAGAAGAGGGAGAGAAGGAGGAAAGAGAGGGGGGAGAAGCAGATGGTGGTTTCTCCTGTGTGCCCTGACTGGGAATCAAACCCAGGACATCCATACACTGGACTGATGCTCTATCCACTGAGCTACCAGCCAGGGCCCAGATTTTATTTTTCACAAGAGTTTTAGATATACAGAAAAATTGAGTTTCCATAGATCCCATACCACTTTCCCTTGTTTTTAACATTTTACATTTGTAAGTTACATCATTTCAGAATTCCTTCGTTTTAAACCTAAAGTCCTTTTTCTGTTCCAGGGTCCAATCTGGGACACCACATTGTATTTGGTTGTTATGTCTGCTTAGGCTCCTCTCAGCTGTGACAGTTTGTCAGACTTCCCTTGTTTTGGATGACTTTGAGAAGTACTGCTCACGTATTTTGTAGAACGTCCCTCTGTTGGAATTTGTCAGGTGTTTCTCTCATGACTAGTCTGGGGTTGTAGGATGTTTTGGAGGAAGACCACAGATGTCAGGTGTCATTTATATCATCACATCGTATCAGGGTACATGCTGTCAACATGATGTATCACTGCGGATGTTGACCTTGATCACCTGGCAGAGGCAGTATTTGTGAGGCTTCTCTACTGTACAGTCACTGCCTCCCCACCCTTTGTATACTGTCCTCTTTGGAAGGAAGTTACTATGTACAGTCCACACTTACGGAGGCATAGTTATGCTCACTTCCTTGAGTAAGGAATTTCAACAAATTTGGAATTTTTCTTCATGGAAGTGTTGTGTCTCTCCCTCCCCTCATATATTTGTTTAGTCAGTCACTTATTTATATCAGTATAGACTCATAGGTATCTATTTTATACTTTATTTTTTAATCGAAAACTTTAATTTTGTTGCTTACAATCTATTCTGACATGTTAAAGGCTCAGGGAAGTTCTGCAAAAAGGAAACTATTTACTTCTATTTAGTCTAGTGTTGTTCAAACTTATGTGACCAGGAAACCTTATTTCCATGTAAAATGTCTTGGCAACTACTTTGCTACACTTCTCAGAGAAAGCAGTGTTTGCAGGAACTGAGAGACAGCATGGTGAATATAAGTTCATGAGCTTTGGTGTGAAGTAATACTAATAAGTGCACAGAGCTCTTAGTATGTGCAGGTTCCATTCTAGTGCTTTACAAATGTCACTCCCTTAACATTCATGACGAGCTTAGTGGGTGAGTTACTCTTAGGATGTTTTGTCCAACTTCACAAAACTAGTAAGTGGAATAGTTGAGCTTTGAACCTGGAACTCTGGCTACAGATGGTATTCAGCCTGTTTCTCTACCCAGTCCAGAAATCCTCAGGCTAACTCAAGATGTGCTATGTGGTTGAATTTACTCTGTTCTCCATCAATCAATCCAGCAACCTAAGCAAAAATGAGAAATTTGTTAGTGTTAGATGATTTCAGTTCTCATTCTCTTCCTAACTGATCTTTCTGCCTTCTGTATTGTCATTTGATTTCTTAAAACTTCCAAGAATTTTAGGGTACAATTTTAACCCTTTAGCTTGAGTGGCTGTAAATAGTCTTGCCCCCTTTTACGGTTCAAGTTTCCTCTCTGGCCTCTCACACTGTCCCTCCCCATCGTGCCACTCCCCTCCCCACGTCCACACACATATACAGTCTCTCTGTCTAATACTTGACCTCTTTCAGTTGTTCCAGCAGGAGAATCATTGCTTATGCTGTCAGTTCCACCTGAAACTGTCTCCCCATACATTCCATGTATCTCTGGCTAACGTATGTCATTCTTCAAGTATCCGGTTAGATACTAGTTCCTTTAGGAAGGTTCTCTGACCCCCAGATCTCAGATTCTCAGGTACTTTTCCGGAGCCTTCAGTCTGCCACCTGGGCAGCACCCTGTACTTCCTACCACAATACTTGGATTGTTTATATTATTGCTTAGATTCTGTAGTCTTTGTAACACAGGTTCAGTGTCTCTCTTTTCACAACTGTGTCTCCAGCATCTGGCACAGTGTCCAGCCCATGGTAGATGCTCAGTGGGTGGTACCTGAGATGATGAATGAATTAAATAAACAAAAAATAGAAAATGTTTCCTCCTAAATATATTTATATTTATATATATATATATATATATACACACACACACACACATACACACACACACACACCCCTTTTCTTAGTATAATTACATTATCTAAAAACTTATCTAAGGAAAGAATCAGAAAAATTTATGTTCATAATAAGAGTAAAAAAATTAAAAGAATCAACCTGCAAGAAAATGAAACTAGACCACCAACTTACACCATTCACAAAAATAAACTCAAAATTGATAAAAGACTTAAATGTAAGGCATGAAACCATAAGCATCTTAGAAGAAAACATAGGCAGTAAACTCTCTGACATCTCTCGCAGTGATATATTTGCTGATTTATCTCCACGGGGAAGGGAAATAAAAGACAGGATAAACAAATGGGACTATATCAAACTAAAAAGCTTTTGCACAGCCAAAGACAATAAGAACAGAATCAAAAGACAAACTACACAATGGGAGAACATATTTGACAGTACATCTGATAAGGGGTTAATAACCAAAATTTATAAAGAACTTGTAAATCTCAACACCAGAAAGACAAACAATCCAATCCAAAAATGGGCAAAAGAAATGAATAGACACTTCTCCAAAGAGGATATACAGATGGCCAATAGGCATATGAAAAAATGCTCAACATCACTAATCATTAGAGAAATGCAAATTAAAACCACAATGAGATATCACCTCACACCAGTCAGAATGGCACTCATCAACAAAACAACACAGAATAAGTGCTGGCGAGGATGTGGAGAAAAGAGAACCCTCCTGCACTGCTGGTGGGAATGCAGACTGGTGCAGCCACTGTGGAAAACAGTATGGAGATTCCTCAAAAAATTGAAAATCAAACTGCCTTTTGACCCAGCCATCCCACTTTTAGGAATATACCCTAAGGACACCATAGAACAGTTCCAGAAGGAGAAATGCACCCCCATGTTTATGGCAGCATTGTTCACAATAGCGAAGATCTGGAAACAGCCCAAGTGTCTGTCAGAGGACGAGTGGATTAAAAAGCTTTGGTACATCTATACTATGGAATACTACTCAGCCATAAGAAATGATAACATCGGATCATTTACAATAACATGGATGGACCTTGATAACATTATACTGAGCGAAATAAGTAAATCAGAAAAAACTAAGAACTATATGAACCCATGCATAGATGGGACATAAAAATGAGGCTCAGAGACATGGACAAGAATGTGATGGTAACAGGGAGTGGGGTGGAGGGGTGGGGAGGGGGCGAGGAAGGAGAGGGAGGGGGTGGAGGGAGGGGAGGGGCACAAAGAAAACCAGATAGAAGGTGACAGAGGACGATTTGACTTTGAGTGAGGGGTATGCAGCATAATCAAAGGTCAAAATAATCTGGAGATGTTTTCTCAGAACATATGTACCCTGATTTATCAATGTCACTGCATTAAAATTAATAAAAATAAGATAAAAAAATAAAAGAATCTAAATGAATAGCGATAGGGCTTAAGTATAACATGGCATCTCCCAAAGGGAATGTTATACAAGCATTAAAAATATCATTTTTGAAGAAATGTTATGCAATAGCAAAGTGCATACAATGTAATCTTAAATGGAAAAAGCAAAATAAATAACAATATAATTTCACTTTACTTATGTACATGAGTGTGTATATGTATACACACATAAAGCCAATTATATAAATATATGTGCATAGAAAAAATGAAAGAAGAAAACAAAATGTTAACAGTAGTTATTTTTGGCTGATGGAAATTTGTGGATGCTTATTTATTATTCTATTCACATATTCTATTTTCTAAATTATCAAAGAAGAATTACTAAATCTGTTTCCATTAGGTAACTGGATTTTGATTATTTTTGTTTTACTTTATTTTTTTGTCAGGGTAAAGAAAATGATCTTTTAATTTTATAGTTTTTTTTACATGCTATATACATTTATTATACAGTTTTTTTTTTTTTTTTACAGAGGCAGAGATAGACAGGGACAGACAGACAGGAATGGAGAGAGATGAGAAGCATCAATCATCAGTTTCTCGTTGCGCATTGCGACTTCTTAGTTGTTCATTGATTGCTTTCTCACATGTGCCTTGACCGTGGGCCTTCAGCAGACCGAGTAACCCCCTGCTGGAGCCAGCGACCTTGGGTCCAAGCTGGTGAGCTCTTTGCTCAAGCCAGATGAGTCGGCGCTCAAGCTGGCGTCCTCGGGGTCTCGAACCTGGGTCCTTCCGTATCCCAGTCCGACGCTCTATTCACTGCGCCACCACCTGGTCAGGCTTATTATACAGTTTTTAAAGACTTATTTACTTCTATTGTTATAAAAATGTAGCAAGGTGATGGGTAATGCCCATTTAAAATGTCTATACAATTGTGATTCTTTCATAAATTCTTTGTTTCTCATGGTTTAGCAATTACCTTATTTTTAAAACTCTTAAAATTCTTTCAGTTAATATCATACATCCCAATTATTAAGGAAACTGATTTGAAGGCAACAATAATTTCATTTGGTGACGATATGAGTTTGGGTAAAAGGTAATGTCTTCCTATTTAAACAACATTTTAAATGTAAAAGGCCATTTATTCCTTTTAAATAACATTTTAAAGCTCTATTTATTTTGTAAGTCTTTTGGGTAGAAAACATTACTTTCTTTTTATTTTGTATTAGTGCACTGTCATTTCTCAAGAACTTATTTGCTACTGTATACTTTTTTGGTGCTGTTTTTTGAAATTTTTATTTCAAATAACTATGATTCTTTTTGAGCATTTATTTTTGAGACAAGGGCTTATTTTGTCACTTCTACAAATAGAACCTGAGGAGAATTAAGCACCTCTAAAACCGGAGCTAGCGTGGACCTTCAGGTTTATTCAGGCAGCCCTTCGAGTTGACTTCCTTTGCTCAACTACTTCTAGAAACTGAACTCCCAGTGTCCCTGATGTAAGCCATTTGGCTAAGTCATCTTGTCAGGAAGTTTCTTTCTTATATTAAATGCTCATAGGCTCTTTATAACATTTACCCGCTGGTCCTGGTTTTGTGCATGGCACAGAGAAAGCATTCAATATGTGTTAGTCGGTGAGTCGCAATGAAACAAGGGAATGAATGAATACTACTTCACTGACGTTCAAGTTCTTGAGGGAACCTAACGAAACAAAGGAATGAATGAATACTACTTCACTGATGTTCAAGTTCTTGAGGGAACCTAACGAAACAAAGGAATGAATGAATACTACTTCACTGATGTTCAAGTTCTTGAGGGAACCTAACGAAACAAAGGAATGAATGAATACTACTTCACTGACGTTCAAGCTCTTGAGGGAACCTAAAGGATGACCCAGCCTGAAAGCAACCTCCTTCTTCATCTTGGATTTCCGCTCATTGTCAGGAAATTCTGTTTCTGTTTCTGATACTGATGGAAATGACTTCTCTAACCATCTGACTGAAGTTTTTTAGGTGTGATAGTGGTATTATGGTTATGTCGAAGAAGGTTCTTATTCTTAGCGTATTCATGCTCAAGTATTTAGGGGTGCAAAGTCATGTTTGGAAAAATGACAACATAATATCTGTAAAATTTTATTTTTTACTAGGTCATTAATATTATTCCTGAGTATTAATCATTTACCAAATGCTTAATTTACCTTTCCATTAACTACTTTT
Organism: Saccopteryx bilineata; assembly: GCF_036850765.1. NCBI lineage: Eukaryota > Metazoa > Chordata > Mammalia > Chiroptera > Emballonuridae > Saccopteryx > Saccopteryx bilineata. The sequence continues at coordinate 248,084,776 of NC_089494.1, read as the reverse complement.
TCTTATAATGGTTATTACCATATGTCTTATATTTTTTTATCGACCCTTATTCCATCCTCCACTAGAGTGTCAGTTCTGTGACAACTGAGACTTTCTGTTATTCCTGCCATAATTCACAGCACTAGGGATAGTACGTGGCTCATAGTAGGCAGTAATCAATATTTGTTGACTGAACTAATATACGAAGATAACCAATTTCAATGAACCTCACCATTTCTATGTAACTCGTAATATCTTTCATTTTTTTAGCAGGTATTTTTTTAATATTAGTTTCAGCATTGTTAACCAGGAACAATATAGATTGTTCTTTATGTTTCAGGGAAGTTGGGAAAAGAGAATTTTGAAGAGTTTAAATAGCATGTGCACTGAACTGAGTATCCCATTGGCACGAAAGGTACTTTTAATATTTAAGTATTTTATTGTAAACCAGGCACTGGAAAGTATCATTAAGTTATAATGTAGGCAGATTTATCTGGTTTAGTTTTTTTTGTTGTTGTTGTTTTTTTACTAGTACCCCAGTTTGTTTTGAAATAAAGATCTGTAAAAGTCTGCTTATGTGGGTGTATTCTATATAGATTTATGTTATGTGTGCTGAAATGCTTTTTGTAATAAACCTATAACTTGAGAATAAATACAAATAAAGTATAGAATCTTCAGTATAGATTATTTAGAGATTTGGCTATATAGTGCCAAATATACTGCTCACAGAAATTAGGGGATATTTCAAAATAAATATGAAGCGATAAAAAAAAAGAAGCATTTGATTTTTTTTTTATTAAACAAGAACATCAGAAAAGCAAACGACAAGTCAAATGAAGTTGTTAATTATGCAAATGAGATGCAAAACTAACTTTTATTTCATTGATGAAAATGCACTCTACAAAAGGCTGAAAGTACTGGAGCATCTGCATGTTCCCTGGTCCCCTAATTTTTGTGAGCAGTGTATATAAGTGCACTTTAAAGATTTTAATTACCTTTAATCTCCCTACTTTTTGGCTAATTGGCACAATTGCCATTTGTTTTAAATAGAGATGGAGTTCAGGCATACTGTCATCTGTAATAGCCAGTGTGGTGCCATCTTTCAGTACTAACAATAGGGAATGAAGAGAATGGTTTGTTATTCCTCTGCAGACCTATGTAGCTTGAATAGTATTAGATTTACTTAGATCTAAAACTTAACATTAATCTGTCAGTCTGGGCCTTGATTGGGGAGAGATGAAGAAAGAGAGAAAAGCCACCTGAGGAATGTTCTGGATTGTTAGCTGCTCACAAGTAGGAGAGACAAGCTTCTCTTCACTCTATTCTCCCTACCAGCTGTTTATTGCCTACTGTTGAACAGAATATAGTGGATGTGCTTTGGATAATATCCAAGGACAACTCACTGAAGCCACCAGAAGGATGGTGTTAAGAAAGGATAAATTTATATTGAAAACTGTCTAAATATGGAGTATTGTGTAATATACTCTCTTCCATAGAGATGATGCTACTGACTCAGTCGTACTCTCTTGGCCAGTCCCCTTTGCGTTGCATTTCTGATATTGCTGGATGGGGTAAGAGGTGTAGTACGCAGCTGAGGAGCCATGTTTTGTGTGTGAAATGTACTGGCCAGTACAGATTACTTACCTTCTTTCCTGGGACTCATTTGCTGAGCCATTGAAACTAGATATCATAGTTAAATAATAATAATTTAAGTGTAATTCCAAAAAAAGTTTAGTGTAATGGAATTGTTTTTCCTTATGTTATAGTTGCTTATTTAAACCTTTAGATAAATTATTGATTCTTATTTTTCAGCTGCTAAACTTCACAAAATGAAACCAATTTTTAAATTACCTTTTTTAGAGGCCACTTGGAGAACAGAAAGAACTTCTCAGTAAATGGAATGAAATGGGAACTGATGAACCAGGTATGTGAAGAACTTTTCTCAAAATGTGGTAGTAGAAGAAAATGCCTTCTTAACTGTGTATCAAAAATAACAGTAATAACAGTTCTTTTGAACAGACAGCAACTTTCTCTCCCCACTAATATACTACATCTGTTTTGTTTGCCTTGCAGTTTGAAAATTCCTAACTTTGATCAGTGTTCTCCATTATTTTGAGAGCATGTAAATCAATTACCCTTTATTTTAAAAGCAGCATTTGAAAATGTTTTTTATAAAAGAGTAAATTAAATCATTCTTAGATTTCTTAGACTCATAGTTAAGGTAAATATTATGCAAGCTTTAATTCCATTGAGAAATATAGGTTAAGTGGTGAAAAATTTTAAGACTTCTAAAATGTTTTTAAGAACTTATTTTTGGATAATTTGATGTTTAAAACTGAGTCCATCAATTTTATAAACATTTAATGAGTGACAACTATATGATTGTATAGATAGACATGTACATAATTGCTTACTACGCATCCTTCAAAGCAAGCGTGGGGGCTGGCAAGGAGTAAGTGCTACAGCACAGGATGTAAAGTGTTCCAGATGTTCAAAAGGGAGAGTGGTTCAGTACAACTGCAGGGATTCATTAAGAATGCATGTTTGGCCCTGGCCGGTTGGCTCAGCGGTAGAGCGTCAGCCTGGCGTGTGGGGGACCGGGGTTCGATTCCCGGCCAGGGCACATAGGAGAAGCGCCCATTTGCTTCTCCACCCCCCCCCTTCCTCTCTGTCTCTCTCTTCCCCTCCCGCAGCCAAGGCTCCATTGGAGCAAAGATGGCCCAGGCGCTGGGGATGGCTCCTTGGCCTCTGCCCCAGGCGCTGGAGTGGCTCTGGTCGCAGCAGAGCGACGCCCCAGAGGGGAGAGCATCGCCCCCTGGTGGGCAGAGCATCGCCCCTGGTGGGCGTGCCGGGTGGATCCCGGTCGGGCGCAAGCGGGAGTCTGTCTGACTGTCTCTCCCCGTTTCCAGCTTCAGAAAAATACAAAAAAAAAAAAAGAATGCATGTTTGTATTCTACATACGTTGAGAAGTCTCATAGAGAACTTTTATATTTATTATATTGACATTTTTTCAATTCAGTGATAATTTGTTACAAATTTATGAAAAGGAGACTCTTAATTTCTTTCAGAATATGTCATCTAGGCTATCAAGAGGAAGGTTGTCTTTTTATTTCTGTGTTTCCAGTACTTAACACAATGTATGAAAAATAACCAATACTCTACAAATGTCTGAATTAATGTAGCCGCACAGCAATGTATGAAAGATTTAGCTAACATTTTATTATTAATGAACATTCATATAATATGTTAACCAAAATTTTGTTTTACTCTATCTTCTTAATTCTAGATTTAAGCCTTTTCAGACCAGTTTATGCACCTAAGGATTTTCTTGAGGTAGGTTCTAACTGGTTAAATATTTTTATATTAATAAGGAAAAAATGTGAAAGAAATGATTATATAATAATATCTCCATGTTATATTGAGGCAGAGGAGTCACCATGTAAACAGCCCCTGAACCAATGAAGCAGTGGTATGACGTGATCAGATTTGTGTTTGGAAATTGCTCTTGGAAAATATATTGAAATATGGAAAGATTAGAGCAGGGGTCAGGAATCTATGGCTCGCGAGGCAGATATGGCTCTTTTGATGGCTGCATCTGGCTCGCAGACAAATCTTTAATAAAAAATATAAAACATTCTCATGTACATACAATCCATTCATTTCCTACTGCTCATGTTCATGGTTGCGTGTGGCTGGAGCCAATCACAGCTGTCCTCTAGGACAACACCAAATTTTTATTGGATAATGTGTAATGTACACGGGTCTTTGTATGGCTCTGATGGAATTACATTTTAAAATATGTGGCGTTCTTGGCTCTCTCAGCCTAAAAGGTTCCCGACCCCTGGATTAGAGACAAGTAAATCAATTAGGAAGATTTTTTTTTTTTTTTTAAAGATAGTGACTCTAAATCATGCAGCCTGCTGCTGTCTGGCACATATAGGTGCTCAGGTAATCTTTTCCCATTTTTTCCCTCATTCTAGTGGTCTAGGCAATAAACAATGTAAACACAGGGACTTACATACGTGTTATAAATGACTGGTTGGTACTTTCTATCCCAACTTGACTGGGCTTCCAGGTCTTCCCCTGGAGACAGGCATAGATCAGTTGCAAGTTAGTCTTATCTTTAACTGTTCTAGCTCCAACAGGTAGAAGAATCCTTAGTATATACTTGCTCAATAAATAGTTGTTGAGTGAATTCATGAATGACTGACCCTTTTACATTTTATTTTTATTTCTTTTCTGAACTTGTTGTCTCTGATATGTTTGCCAGCATTAAACATTGTTAGAAATTTTTTCAGTTCTTCTGAAATTGTAGAGTCTCCTTTTAACTTTAAAGAGAGGTTAAGTTGGTCAGAAACTGCCTTTATAGTGATAGCATTATTTCTCTTAGTTTATTAAAGGTTTTTTCCAAACCCTCTTCTTTTCTAGCACTAAGGGCTGAAATTTTGTGTAATTTTAATATGGTTATCTTTAACTATATATGTTTCTCCTTAATAATCACATTCTGTTTTCTAGGAGATGTTGCCCAGTTGATCTGGTTTTTTTTATCCATTTGTTATTCATCTGAGATTCTTCTTTAATTTGAGAGCATTTCTATAATTATTTCCTTAGTTATAGTTCCTAATATTCTCTTTCCTATTACCCATCTATTTATAGATTCTTTTTCTTTTCTAGTTTGTTTTTGAGTTTCTCATGTGTATGATCCATTATTTGTGTAATTAGGCTAAAATTGTGCTATTTTATATTAGTCTGTACTTAACACTGTTGATTCTTTGTTACATCTTTTATTTAAAAAAATTGATATTTTCAGTTTCAATTCAGTGTTCACAATTTTAGGAAACTTTTAACTTTATAACACATTCCATTTTATCAGGCATTAGTTATCAGTTTATTAATGCCTTCCTCGGGTGTGATAGTGTTTCTGTCATCATAATCTCCTTCACTGGATTATTGGTTTATTTCCTCAAGAGTTTCCATTTTAAAATATTTTTTAAATGTTATTGTTATTATTTCCCCCAAACGAGTGTTAATTCATAGAAAAATAGGAAAACATACAATAAGAAGAAAATTTTAAACAAAAAGTACTCATAATACCATCATAAAACGGTAAGCAGTACAATTATAATTTTTACAACTATAATGTGAACATTTTTAAGTTATTATTTATGACCAGTGGGAGGATTCAGCCAGTTTGCACCAGTTCAGCAGAACCAATACATAATTCTTTGTTGAATTTGGTGAACCGGTTGTTAAAATGGCACTTGTCATCAGAGTTCTCTCTAAGGTGGACGCCTAGGCAGCCGCCCAATGTGGAAATCACAATTTACATCCCTTACTCTTTTTTAATGTTCATCTGTGCAACAGCGTTTTCTCAGTGCCCTTAGTAATGTTCATTCGTCCAGAGGTGAGAAAAATACAAGTGAGGACGCCAATCAAGAAGCAATATGGAAATATCTTAAATAACAATTTTATTGTTTTTTGTCAAGTATTATTTAATATTTTTCATTAATATTTTAAAACTTATAATCTAATTTTGTGTACCTCTTTTATTGTTCTTATTTAAATATTAAATGCATAAAATAATAAACTACCTTTTAGAATATCTCTTTTTTATACTTAAAAATGGTCATTAGGGAAGAGAACCGGTTGTTAAATTATTTGAATCCCACCACTGTATTTTATTTTATGGGTCAACCATAATTGATTTAAGTAATTTCCTCTAATGGGATGTTTAAGTTGTTATACATTTTTCCATTATAACCAGCACTTCATTAACATTTTTATGCACTAGTTTTGCAAACATCTTTAATTATTTCTATAACTTTATTTATAGAAATGAGATTCTTAGATGAAAGGATATGCAAATTTATATTACCTTTCTATCTCCTTAATTTTGAAAAGTATATAAATTGTTTTATTAGCTTGGCTTCTGAAAATTTCTTTTGTTTTTCCATTGGGTTTGATTTAGAAGTGATACCCTTCAATATTACTTCACTTTCTAAAAACATTCTCGAAATTTGTTTTTAAAAGGGTTAGAGTTGGTTCTAAAATTTTCCCTGGGAAATTATTATAATCAAACAATTTTTATTTTTTCTTACCATAAAAAAATCTTTTCTTTATAACTAAATTCTTAACTTTTTAGTGTTATCTTGTAGCTCATCAGTTGGAATATTAACCCATCCTAATTGAAAACGTTTATGGTATTTTAACATTTCAATACAGTTTTACAGTGTTTAAAATGTTAGTGAAGTATATGCAGAGTGCCAAGTAGTTTTTACTTTTGTGGTGAAATACCAAGAATATCACTGACAATTTTATAAGTGTAGGCATCCTATAAAAAAAACTAATCAATTTTGTTGGATTTGTTTTTGAAGGTATTAATTAATCTTCGCAACCCAAATTATGAAAGTGGTGATTCTCTTAGTTTCAGGACTCATTTGGGCTTAATCCAAGTTCCTCTGAAAGTGAAAGACATCCCCGCATTGGTAAGTAGAGACCTCCAGCAATCAACTAATTTATTTGGACGACAACCACTAAAAAACTATTTTAGTGCAGCATATATTCAGACAATAGGACAATGTGCTCATTAAATAAATAAATGAAATGAAAGTTTCTTTCTTTATTGTAAATATGTCACATAGAGAGTGACTTGCTCTGCCAGCTGGACGGAAGGCGAGCTTGTTGCACGGAGCTATTAACGCCTTGGCTTCTCCTCATCTTAGTAAACAGCTGGATTTATGAGACAGCTTGTCCAGGTGCCTGATGCATGGCTATAAAACAGATGGAGACAAATTGTGACTTTTATAAAAACTGTTTAAAGAACGTACTCTGTATTTACTTTGACCAACATTTATTAAGCTCCGAACACGGCAAGGCAGCGGAGAAGACGAGGGAAAGCCGAGGAGGCCGTCTGTGCTCTGGGGAAGCTCACATCTGGGCGAGGCCGCCAGTTTTAACCCGAGCCGTCATGGGAAGGTGGGGATTTCCTGACGCGGGAGTTAAGGAATCACCTGGAAACAGAGGAGCACAGAAACGTCAAGACTGTGTTTGGTGAAAGAGAAACAATTTGAGACTCGGAGTCTCTGCCAGCTTCCTGTCTTTTTCTGCTCTGCTTTGTTGTACTGGAGCTGGACCGTAGAAACATTTTCTTTTGGCCAGCTGGCCTGGTGCGTTTATGACAGAGGCTCTGGGGGACACGGCGAGGCCGTCACCGCGGGAGAAGGAAGCTTCCTCTCCCGGTTCCTTGGCGGTTCCTTGGGTGGGAGCCGGAGGGCGGCACGCGCAGGCCCGGTAGCCCTCGCCTGGGCAGCCCACACCGCGCCAGCTGCAGCCTGAATCCTCAGTGCAGGCGGGCGAGTTGCTGCCACCACCCCCTCTTCACCGAGGCCTGAACCTCAATCTTGTGGGCGGAAGACCCCTTCCAGAATTCTTCATCCCTTCTTGGTTCACTTTCTTTCAGCCTAGAAGTCACAGTTGCGCCCTGCATTTGCTGATTCTATTTTTCTGTATTCACATTTCTGGTATAGTTTCTATTTCCTGATTGAACACTGCCTGTTACAAGGAGCAAGATGATTTTCTACACAGAACTTTGGAAAGGCTTAAGGAGTGGATGGAGGAACTCTTCAGATCAGGATATGTCTTTTAAAATGATCAAAGACTGCTTTTAAAGTTTTTGATGAGACTTTGAAAAGTAAGAGGCATCAGCTGCCCCCGGTCAGGCCTCTGCCAGCAATGCTTTGGGGATTCTAAAGTAACTTCAGTGAATTCTATTAAATCATCTTTGCCTTCAAATGGAAAAATAAAAATAATTATTTAAATAAAATCCATAGTCTAATACTAAAAAATATATTGGAGACACCACATGTTATAGACGGCCACAGTGAATTAGAGGGCTGAAAATGTAGACTGTGGGAAAATCTATAATCAGAGGGCTGGACTCCCCAGGGTCCTACCGCCCTGCATCATCAACTGACTCCTTTTTTCGGTGGGAGACCAGGGAAACAGGAGTTCATTAAACAGAATCAGAAAGGCTGTGAACTAACTCAGGAAGGAGACACTGCATTGAAAACAGGAATTCAGTGAAAGTTGACCAAATGATGAGATTAAAACCCTCACCTCCTGTCCCTAACTAGTTTTTGCCTTCCATATTCTCCACCAACTCTGGAATGCCAGAGAAAAGAACTGCCAGAGCTTTGGACAACCCTTACAAAAAGGATAGCTGGCTGGCTATAACATTGCCTCAGAGTGAAGCCCGCCCCCCATACTCTCAACCTGCAGACAGTTTCCTGTTAATATTTCATTGCCTCATTCCTAAATGTGAATGACCAGCCTGAACAAATAAAGAAATAATAGCCAATTTAAGAAATAAATACTTATAATGAACACTAATAATTGTTTCAGGTTTGAATTTACATTCATATTCACAGGATACTGTAAGGTATTTTTCCCCGCTGAGAAGGAAGGAACGGGGCCAGAGCCGCAAAGTGTGGAATAAGTAAACGGCTTTATTGAGTACAGAGCGCACATCCCGCCCGGCAAGGTTCCCTGGCCCCGAGGAAAGAAAGAGAGATGGAGGCTAGGGAAGTTGCACGGATTAAACCGCATGGGAGATATTTAAAGGGTCCCTCTAGGGAAGTGGAGCTACTATGATGTAGTGAAATTTCACTGGCTGGCAGACGATCGCTTCTTTCCAAATGGTTCCTGGGAAGCTTCCTTTGGCGGGCTTGATTGTGGGCAGTCCTAGCCAAAGTGGGCGGGTCTGAGTTACCCACGTGACCATCCCTCTATCCACCGACCTTACAGATACAATAGGTCATAACCTGACATCAGCTTTACTTAGATTCGTAGAGTGATACAGGACAGAAGACAGCATGTCAGTATGTCGGCATGCCATGATCAGGTGGATCGTCACTGGAGACCGTGGAGCCAACTAGATAGCCCTGACAAGGAATACAAACAATTGGAAGTGACAAGGTCAAAGAGGCACAACATAGGGAAGTTTTACACAATAGGAACCACTTCTTGTAATGCACATGAGTAGAGCTTTCAAGTCCCCTCCAGGAATACCACACTAGGTAGCTAAGGCATGTTGCCCAGTAGATTTTTATAGTTGACTCATAATCTTCTATTTCAGATGTAAGTTACTGATCAAAGGTTATATTTCTTTTTTCAGTAAATAACATTGCTTAGTAACATAGCCGGCGTTCCTCTTCACATCTGTGTGTGTGTTTGTGTGACCCAGTACATTTTCAGGGCGTCAGTGATGGAAGATAAACCCAAGGTCACCATCACATAGAGCCTCTTGTTAACTACCTCTTCCCAATAGAAGACTTAGAAACATCATTAGTGTTCTCCAAAGATATTACTTATGAATCAAAAACAGAATTTTATTAGAAAACAAAATAGGGTATAAAAGAAAGCTTTTAGGAGTAAAAATATATAGTATGCAAAAAGAAAAAGAAAAGATCAGTAGGAGAGTTAAAATCAAAGCTAAGGAAATCTATCAGAAGACAGGGCAAAAGCAAAAAGATGAAGAGATAGAAAATAAGAGTGGAAAGATTTTTGAAATTAGAGGCTCAATCCAGGAAATCAACAGTTGACCAGTGGGAGTCCCAGGAAGAGAAAACAGAGGTAAGGGAATTATTAAAAGTTCCAAGAACTGAAAGACAGAAATCTTCTGTATGGAAAGGCCCACCTATGACCCAGTGCCATAAATGCAAGATGACCGCCTACAAAGAAGACTGCAGCTTTTTCATAGAAGAACAGCAGAGTGCATATAAACTGGCAGAAGCCAAAGAGTGGCGGTGGACTTCTCAGCAGTACCACTAGAAGCCAGAAGATTTTGAAATAATGCCCCTAAAAATTCAAATGATTATAACCCTAGAATTCTGTATGCAACCAAAAGTTAATCTAATACGAAGTTGGAGTAGACACTTTCAGATGCACGTAATCTAAAATATTTACTCTTATGCAGGGAGCTGTTGGTGTAAGTGCTCCAAAACAAGGTCATAAATAAAAGGAGCAAATAGGGCACTCAGGGAATGGGATTCAACCGAAGAGAAGAAGAATGTCCAGAACGACGATGAAGAGGTGTTCCAGGACAGTGTTGATGCGACAGAACCAGAGCATAGTGATCCAGATTGGAGCAGGAGGCTGGCGGGTTCCAAGATGAACGCCTACAAACAACAAAACCACCAGAAGTATTGATGACCTGACAGGTTTGACCACATGCCAAATTATATTGAGGAGGGTCTTTTCAGAGTTAGTTGATAAAGGTTGAAGGGAGAGACAAATAATTAGAGAAAATTCTGTAAGTGAAGTGAACTGAATGAAAAAAAGTACAAGAAAAGAAACACTATAGCGCATTATGTGGCTCAGCAGTGAATAATATTTAAATAGTCCTAATAATGCAAACTCTTAGTATAGGTTTAATCAAGAAGTGATACGTAATTATATGGAAGTGATGGAGAGAAGTACATGAGCTAAAATCCCTGTTTACCATAAAATATCAATAGATATCTGAAACTGCCATATTAAAAATGGCAATATACACTTATTACTTGAAATATGGAGATACATATCAGAAATAAAGCTGAAAGTGGTTGTCCCTGGAGAGTTGGCCAATTGTGAATTTTGTTGTTGTAAAAAGCATGATAGCTGATTTAACTTTTTAAACTACTTGCTGCATGTAGAGACAGTATAGGTGATTAAGTTCTGAAGCCAATTAACTGGTGTTTAAATTGTTACTCTGCCACTTACTGGCTGTGTGACCTTGAGTAAGTTTTCTTGACCTTGAGCTTTAGCTTTCTTATTTATAAAATAGGGATAATAATATCTCATGGGAGTGTTATACAGATTAATAAATTAAAATAGATGTTATGGGTTGAATTGTGTCCTCCCCCCCAGAAGGTATGCTGAAGTCCTAACCTCCAGCACCTGTGAATGTGACCTCCCTTGAAAATAGGTTTTATTGCAAATGCAATCAAGTTAAGACGATGACTGTTGGAGTCGGGTGGTACCTAAATCCAGTATGACTAGTGTGCTTTTAAGAAGAGAAGACACCGAAGACAGAGGCGCAAGGAGCGTGTTTTATGACAGTGAGGTAGAGACTGGAGTGATCCGTTTATAAGCCAAGGAACACCAATGATTGGTAGCGGCATCAGAAGCCAAGAGAAAGGCGTGCAGCGGGTTCTCCTCTAGAGCCTTCAGGGAGAGCATGGCTTTGTTAACACCTTGATTTTGGACTTCTAGCCTTCTGAATTGTGAGAATAAATCTCTACTATTTAAAGCAACCCAGTTAGCAGAACACAGTAAGCAGTATATAACTGTTCACTGTGACTATTACAACTTTGATAAAAAGTTAATTTTTTTTAAATAAAGTAACAGCAGCTTTTATTTTATTTTTTTTACAGAGACAGAGTGAGAGTCAGAGAGGGATAGATAGGGACAGACAGGAATGGAGAGAGATGAGAAGCATCAATCATTGGTTTTTCGTTGCAACACCTTAGTTGTTCATTGATTGCTTTCTCATATGTGCCTTGACCATGGGGCTACAGCAGACCGAGTAACCCCTTGCTCGAGCCAGTGACCTTGGGTCCAAGCTGGTGAGCTTTGCTCAAACCAGATGAGCCCGCGCTCAAGCTGGCGACCTTGTGATCTGGAACCTGGGTCCTCCGCATCCCAGTCTGACGCTCTATCCACTGTGCCACCGCCTGGTCAGGTAAAAAGTTAATTTTTAAAAAGTAATTTTTTAAAAAGAAGTGTTAAAAGCCCTGTATCAGTAGTGGTTTGCACAAAATGCTGTAGCTGTATGGAAGAAAAAGTGTCTGGTTCTTCTGTAAGTGGTGGGAAGTCTCAGAGGCATTACAATTCGAACAAGTTTGAGGGAGCTCGCTAGTAAAGAAAAGGAAAGTTGGTCATATGTGTAAAGGGCCATCATGTGTGTGAGTGGGACTAATCATGTCATCTGTCTGTCTGAAGGGACCTGGAACTGATGGGTTCATTCTTAGCAACTGAAGAACAGAAGCCTGTGACTAATTTTCAGGAAGCTGTGGCTATACCCAGTAGGATTATGGTTGGTTCTTCTCTTCCTGCGGTCCTTAGGGATAGTTGTCCCTGCTTCCTGGGATTGCAAGGCTTGGATAGACAGTGACTGATTGCAGGATGCATGCTTTATCTGTGACCCTGATTTGTCTGTGAGTATTGAACTTGGTGAGACTCGGCGAGTCTGTGATCCTGTACTGGACTCTATCTAGTTCACAGTGTTGTGTAGACTGATCCACATTAAAAGGAAATTCCTTGAAACTGAAATTTATGAATCCTAAAGTGAAGCTGCTGACTAATTTCTGTTTACCAATTCAAGTGGAACTGGCGCTTTGTAGTGTGGTGTAGTATTGTTGAGCCCCTGCCATGTGTCACTTAGCACTATCCTAAATTCCGGAGGTACAGATGAGTATGAGATGGCCCTTGTCTTCCAAGAGTTTCAGGGTAGTGGGGAAATGGACAATAAGAAGATAATTTTAATGTGATGTGATTCTGTGATTTGACAGAGGTTGAGAAATGGTAATACATGTGCATAGAGAGTTGCCTACATCAGCCTGGAATCCCAAAGAAGGGGCTCTAGAAGGCATAACATTTGGGAGGGGGGGGGGTTGAAGGAAATCTGAGATTAGAAGCCGGGTCTACTGATGTTGAGTGAAAAATAGTCCAGAGCAGTGAAATAGAAAAAAGATGTTCAGGGTGTTTTCTGCTCCTAACATGTTTTAGCATAAGTATAATTCTCCATTGTGATTATAGAAACTGACTAAAGTGTTTGTTGGACTTACATCCTCTGTAGTATGAAAATAAAATATATTTTAAAAATTAAATACATTATCATTAATTCTGATGATTTCAACAAATGAAGAGCTTAAAATAAATGGAAGACAGTGGTTGAAAATGGAAGCATAACGTTAAATTTTTACCTCTTTAATCTAAGAATTGGTAACATATGCAGTGCTTTTTTAAAGTATAGATGAAAATCAAGTTTAGTTAAAAATTGAAATATAATGGTAGTTATTTAGTATCAATACAAAAATGAAATGTGAGTGCATATTAGGCTCAATAACTGTCTTGTGAGGGACACTAATAAATTACTAACTTAAATAATAATAGGTAATTGGGAAGGATTAAAACTAATTTTATTTTTTAAAGGAGAAGGAAGTTTGGTTTTAGCAATTGACTAGTAACAAAACAATGAGGGAATTAAATATTAATAGAAATATTTAATTAGGAAAGAATAATAATCCAAATAATGTGGGATTGTTATATATTTTTAAAATAACAGACAAACATGATTACTTTCCCTAGACATTACTAGATAAGTAGAGGAAGTCTGGAGACTAAATTTAATTTATTCTTATTTTAGCAGAGCACTTGATAGTCTAATTTTACTTAAGAATTAATTTAAGTTGTTTTGGATACTTGCAGTGGTTAGTTGATTAAGAGCTGAGGGAAGTGCAGTACCATAGAAAGCACAGATACAGAATTATATTGGCAGTTTTAGACAATGACTTTTAGATAACGTTGATAATTGTTGCTTAGAGCATGTGTATATGTGTGTTTCAGGAAAGATTTACATATTGATAGTGCTTTCCTCAAAGCACAATTCACTTCTTACTTTACTGATTAGTTTATTACCTAAAATAGCAAAAAATCAAGAACTATTTTCAAAACATTTTTTTAAACATTGGCATCACTCATATTGGTCATAAAACATCAAAGTAAACATTTTTCTTAGGTGGAAGAAATTAGAAACATACTACTAAAGTCTCTCCATTGGAGAAATATTGTGTCTGTAAGTTCTTTTCCCATTATGTACTACTTTTTCCTAAAAGCTTTTATTATTTTTATTCAGGTTTCATATGAAAATAAGAAATGTAAATGTTACATAGCTATACTTGTAGTAAAAAAAATTATGGTTCTTCTTAATTTTGAATTAGTATATTACTTTTTAAAGGTTCAATAATGTCCTTTTCTTCTTTAGATATTTGAAAAAAGCAAAGATTCATTTTATATTGTACTTTTTGTTTATGCTGATGTTTAGGTGAAGGTGGGTCTTTGTACATGTAGCAAAGTCTGAGATGTGTGTTAATTCTGTGTGTTATTTTTCAGAAAGAATTATTTGTAGAACTCGGCTTAACTACAGGACAACTAGGTATAGATGATTCTACACAAGTGCCTCCTGGTTAGTATTTCTCCCATAAGCCATATGATTAATGATAAGTGAGAATAAGGTTAAGGTTTATCTTGTCATTTCCAAATTAATCTAGTAACTTTTTGTAACTGAGAACAAAGCATGCTTTTTGCCTTTTCTTGGTTACTATTAATTAATGAGTAGAATCCTGTATGTTGTAATTATCAGAGTACAACTAGATCTTGTCTACTTATTTGGAGATCTTTAAAATAGTTTTGAAAAGTCATTGCACATGCGTAAGTCACTTGTTGGTAAAATCTTCATTGACAGCACTTATATTTCCTGTTACTGGCCATGACTATTTGTTTTTATTATTTTTCATATAAACTTAGGCTTTAAAATTAGTATCTTTTAAACCTTAATTACCCAGAATATTTCCCTAACTTTTCTTTTTTGGTGCATAAATACAAGGTGTTTTTAAATAAAAGGCGAGATTGATATTTAGCTATAATAAACAGGAAGTAAAAAGTGACTTAATATATGGGAGGCCTATATTGTAGTGAAATAATACTAGACAGGTGTCGGGAAACTTTTCTAGTCTCTCATCTGCCCCTGGCTAGCTGTGTCTTGGACAAGTAGCTTTCCATCTCTTGTTTCTTCTTCTATAAAATAAGGAAGTTGGCTATTTATTATTATTATTAGGAATAATAATAATAAACAGTATTGAACATATGCTATGTGTTATATGTGTGTATTACCCCATTTTAATCTCAGCAATCTAGAAAGTATATTACCACTTTAAAAACTTTACTAGTTTTTAATGCTTTTGGGAAAGTATAGCTCATAAGAGAATGAGGTCAATGGATTTTTATTAATTGGATACATACGGGTTAATCAATTGAGGCCCCCTCTTAACCTCTTTCAATCTTTACTCTCCATGTCAAAGATAACCACTATCCTGATTTCCTGTCAGCATAGATTAGTTTTGCCAATTCTTGAACTTTATATGAACATACAAGTATGTACTCTGATGTTTGACTTCTTCTGTTCACTGTTGTGTGTGTGAGATTCAGCCATATTGCTGTGTGTATTTATAAACCTTTGGGGTTTTTTTGCATTATAGTGTCTATTGTGTCAGCATAACATACACATTTATTTATCCATTCTACTGCTGATGGGTATTTGGCAAGTTTCAAGTTTGGGGCTATTACCAATTAGGCTGCTCTGAACATTCTAACATATATCTTTTGTGAATATATGTTGAGTATATACCTAGGAATGCAGTTTCTCGGTGCTAGGATTTGTGTAAGTTCAGCTTCAGTAAGTAACTGCCAAAGATTTTTTAAAGTGGTAGTAGCAGTTTACACTTCCACCAACAATGTGTGAGGGCAGTGGTTGCTCTGTATGCTTGTAATGCTGGTGTATTCCATCTGATATTATTGTCTGACTATACATAATAATGGATCTTATCAGATGGGGTTGTGCTAAATAGACAGTTTTTCATCTTGTTATTTCTGAAAGAAAAAGGCATCATCATTTGGCCCAGCATTTCCTGAAGGGTGTTTCATGAAGCATCATCATATGCCCTGTGAAAAACTGGAGCTTGTCAAATAAGGTTTGGGAAAGAATGTGCTATATACTTTTTTAAGACATGCAGTTACATGTATGTTACTATCTTAAAGACTATCCTAAGTACACTTTTATCATAGCATCTCCTAATCACATTTTACCACAGAACCTTTTTTTCAAGCAAGATCTATTAATACAGTTAAATCTATTAACATAATGGTCTTCAGAGCATTCTTTGAGAAATACAGATAGGAAATTCTGATTCTGACATTTTTTCCCCCTCCTTATTATTATTATTATTTTTAGCTAGAGAGCAAGAGCGAGAGAGACAGGAGGGGAGAGAGATGAGACGCATCAGCTTGTAGTTGCAGCACTTTAGTTGTTCATGGATTGCTTCTACGTATGTGCCTTGACCAGGGGGCTCCAACTGAGCCAGTGACCCCTTGCTCAAGCCAGCAACCTTGGGCTTCAAGCCAGTAGCCTTTGGGTGGGCTCAAGACAGTGACCATGGAGTCATGTCTGTGGTTCCATGCTCAAGCTGGTAGCCCTGTGCTCAAGCTGGTGAGCCCACACTCAAGCCAGCAACCTCGGAGTTCCAAACTTGGGTCCTCAGCATCCCAGGTCACCACTCTAGTCATTGTACCACCACCTGGTTAGGATGGTTTTGATATTTTTGGTTTCTTATTCTTGGATTAGACCAGGGGTCCCCAAACTTTTTACACAGGGGGCCAGTTCACTGTCCCTCAGACCATTGGAGGGCCGGACTATAAAAAAAACTATGGACAAATCCCTATGCACACTGCACATATCTTATTTTAAAGTAAAAAAACAAAACGAGAACAAATACAATATTTAAAATAAAGAACAAGTAAATTTAAATCAACAAACTGACCAGTATTTCCATGGGAACTAGGCTCCTCTCACTGACCACCAATGAAAGAGGTGCCCCTTCCAGAAGTGCGGCGGGGGCCAGATAAATGGCCTCAGGGGGCCGCATGTGGCCTGCGGGCCGTAGTTTGGGGACCCCTGGACTAGACAATGGTACTTAGAAAGCAAAATTACTGTATTTCACATAATCGAATGGTTAAATTTTGTAATGAAGTCTTTTTATTACATACTACTGTCAGTAATAAAACACTATCATCCACTTAAGAGACAAGAATTGGTTGACAACTTATGATTCTTTGGTAAGTTTCAGCAATCATAGCTAATTAAAATGAAACTAGTATTGCTATTTTACATGCAGTCTTTAAAATAAACATGTTCAAATACTTTAGTGATAGACAATAATTATATGTTTTGAGAGACCCCAGACATTTTACTGGGTCATTATATAATCTGCTCAAATAATTACATCAGAGCCAAAATAACCTAAAAGAATAGGATACTCTCATAGATTCTATTTTGTAAAACCAGCTGTATGAAAAATTATCTAACACTCAAAATATTAACAAATAGAAAATAGAAGTACAGCACCATTTTCTATTTAGCTGGGCTAAACTTGGACATCACAGAATAAGCTTTCTAGAAAATCTTAGCCAGGATAGGCCTCCTCCTTCCTCTCTGCCCAGATCTCACCACCCACAGGCCACTCCTAAGTGCCTGAACATGACCTCTGTCCTCAAAAGAGAATCAGGTGTCCAGATGGCCACCACATTGCCAGGGAATCCAGGATCTACACACTTAGTCACATGTCAGTTCATGAACTCCAGCACACAGTATCCCATTTATTAGAAAAGGTTAAGAAGACCATTCTAATGTAAGAACCAAAGAAAGCTTTAAGCAGTAAAAGCCAGAACAGGAAGAAAAACTTTAAGACCAAATAAAAAACATGTGTTAGGTTGGGCCTACATTATTGTTTTTTCTAAGGTGTTTTTTCCTTGCTCAGCTGTTTTACTCTCTTTAACTTGTGATTATTTAAATTTTAAAATCAAACTTTCTTGCTATAACAGTCCTGAAGATTCATAAATTGAAAATGTGATTAGGGCCCTGGCGGGTTGGCTCAGCGGTAGAGCGTCGGCCTGCTGTGCGGGGGACCCGGGTTCGATTCCTGGCCAGGGCACATAGGAGAAGCGCCCATTTGCTTCTCCACCCCCTCCCCTCCTTCCTCTCTGTCTCTCTCTTCCCCTCCCACAGCCAAGGCTCCATTGGAGCGAAGATGGCCCGGGCGCTGAGGATGGCTCCTTGGCTGCTGCCTGGGGCACTGGAGTGGCTCTGGTCACGGCAGAGCGACGCCCCGGAGGGGCAGAGCGTCGCCCCCTGGTGGGCAGAGCATCGCCCCTGGTGGGCGTGCCAGGTGGATCCCGGTCAGGCGCATGCGGGAGTCTGTCTGGCTGTCTCTCCCCGTTTCCAGCTTCAGAAAAATCCAAAAAAAAAAAGAAAAAAAAAAAAAAAAGAAAATGTGATTAGTAAAAAGAGAGAAGGCATGATATAGCCAGAGAAGTTTTTCTTTAAAGTAGTACAAGAGAAAGTATCAGTGAACTTAAAATAATTTTATTATTGCATATAAAGTGCAGTAAGATATATGATGCAAGTTCTAAATTTGAAAAAAATTCAATGGATAAAAAATGATGTATAAAAATTAGAAAATAAAGCGTCAACCTGGAAACACTGAGGTTGCCAGTTCAAAACCCTGGCTTGCCTGGTCAAGGCACATATGGGAGTTGATGCTTCCTGCTCCTCCCCCTTCTCTCTCTCTCTCTCCCCCCTCCTCTCTAAAATAAAAAAAAAACACAAAAAAAATTAGAAAATAGCTTATGTTAAATAAGTAAGTTGTTTGTCACATAAACTAATAATCTGTAGAATTATTTATTAGGTAGCTTTAGTTTCACTCTTTAAACTATTGCGTGTTGACCCCCCCCCAGATTATTTCAACCAGTTTTGAATTTTTTATGATTTATATCTGGATGAGTTAGATTCTATCCTTGCTACATATTGAGAAGTTTATTATTTGTTATTTGTATGGAAATATGACAGATACTAAATCCTGGTGTGAATTTAATTTTATGTATTACAGGAGTACACTGTGAAGACTTGCAGAGTTAGGGTAGACAATTAGAGTCAGAGGGGCACCCTAGGCGGAAGCCCTGAGTGGACGAGAGTGCGAGGCCTCTCTGACCTTGTGCTAGAAACAGCAAAACAGCAGGATAAGATTCAGCAACAAGAAAATGTGTTGGCTCTCAGAACAGAGATTAGAGGTCAGCATGTTCTTGTCCTTTACTTCACCCCCTGAGAACTTCTGCTGTCTGCTCCCGTGAGTTATTTGTGCTGGATAATGAATATCTGGGTAAGGCTGGGGACGGGGCTTCAGTCCTTTGTCTGCTGACCGGGGCTGTTCCCTCCCCTCTGCCCCCTGGAGCATCTGGTCCCTGGGTAGTTCATTGTCACTGTGACAACCTTTCATTTAAATAATTTTTAATTTGGTTAATTAATTCTAAAGCCTAGACGAACTATTCTTCATGTATCTCTTTAATACAAGGGAATTTTTCAGTACTCTTTTTTAACTTACTGGGTTTACATGGTCTGTCAAACTTACAGGTTTCAAGTGTACAACTCAGTGTCACACCATCTACACACCACATTGTGGCCCCCTCAGTACTCTTTATTTGAAATTATAAATATTCTTTAAGAAGAATTTTTATATAAATATTTCGGTTATATAAATAAATATTTATATAAATATTGCTCTACTTTTACAACCATTAATTTTACTTGGCGTTGTGTTCACTATATCACCATTTGACTTAGGTGAACTTAGGTTTACTTCTGTTTTTTAACTATAGTAAATTTAAAGTTATGTTTAGAAATTGAACAAATTCATTTTTGTAATTTGTGAATTATATTAAATAATGTCAAACTATATAACCAAAAAGGTTGATTAATTGCTATTGTAGAATCTAACAAATCTAAGTGGCAGCTCCTCCTTTCTCAGGTGGTGGGAGACAGAGCAGGAGGTTGAGAACCTGTATGGCTTCGCCAACCAATGTCAATCCCAATAAGTTCAACAGAAAAAGAGAGAAAGAAACAGCTAGTACAGTGAAATCTTGTGACAGCTGTGGCCATGAAGTAGTGGACAGAGATACATGTTGGCTGGAGGGAAGGGAGTGTGAGCTTGGGAAAGGTATTTTGTTTTATTTTGAGGTATAAATTTTATACAATGAAATGCACAAATTTTAAGCATTTAGCTTAATTAATTTTTTTTTTTTTTTTTTTGTATTTTTTCCGAAGCTAGAAACGGGGAGAGACAGTCAGACAGACTCCCGCATGCGCCCGACCAGGATCCACCAGGCACGCCCACCAGGGAGCGATGCTCTACCCACCGGGGGCGATGCTCTGCCCACCGGGGGCGATGCTCTGCCCCTCCGGGGCGTTGCTCTGTCGCGGCCAGGGCCACTCTAGCACCTGGGGCAGAGGCCAAGGAGCCATCCCCAGCACCCGGGCCATCTTTGCTCCAATGGAGCCTTGGCTGCGGGAAGGGAAGAGAGAGACAGAGAGGAAGGAGAGGGGGAGGGGTGGAGAAGCAGATGGGCGCCTCTCCTGTGTGCCCTGGCCGGGAATTGAACCCGGGACCTCTGCACGCCAGGCCAATGCTCTACCACTGAGCCAACCGGCCAGGGCCTAATTTTTGAATATATATACAGCTCTTTAACCACCACCCGGGTCAAGGTGCAAAACATTTCCAGAAATCCCCCTTATGATGACTCCTCCCAGTCAAAACTATCCCCAAAAATAACCCTATCCTGTCTTCTGAAAGCAACGGTTTGTTCTTAGAGCCTCATTTAAATAGCATTCAAAATGATTGTGTGTGTGTGTGGTTTCTTTTGCTCAGCATAATGTGTGTGAAATCATTCATGTTGTCTCATGTAGCAAGAGGATTTTCCATTGCTGTATAATATTCCATTCTGTGACAGTGCCTGAATTTATTTCTTCCTTCTGCCATTGATGGACACTTCAGTTGTTTCTAATTTTGGCTAATATGAATAAATCTCATGCACATTCTTGTAAAAAAAAAAAAGAAACTAACTTTCTCTGGAATGGGGAGAAGAGCTAAAAGTCCCCCCCCCTCATGGTTTTATATTCCTTTCTTTTAGGTTTTGCTATAATTTTTAAGTATCTCGTGTAGAAGTATGGCATACATACTGAAAGGACGCAAATCCTAAGTATACAGATTAGTGGATTTTTACAAGTGAACACACGTGTGTAACCTCCAGTGAGATCAAGAAATAAAATATTACCTGCATCCTTAGGCACACTTTCAGACTCTACCACCCCCTACCCCTCCTGCCATGGGTAACAGCTATCCTGGTGTCTAGCATCATAGGTTAATTTTGCCTGTTTCTGTACTTCATAGATATGAAATCATACAGTGTCCAGGCGTCCCCAGACAGCGGCCCCCTGAGGCCGTTTATCCGGTCCCCGCCACACTTCCGGAAGGGGCACCTCTTTCATTGGTGGTCAGTGAGAGGAGCACTGTATGTGGTGGCCCTCCAACGGTCTGAGGGACAGTGAACTGGCCCCCTGCATAAAAAGTTTGGGGACCCCTGGTTGTATTGCAGTTATGTATCATTCATTCTCATTGCTATGTGAATCATTGAATATACCACTATTTATCCATTCTTTTCTTGATCATTTGAGATGTTCCACTCTTTGGTTATTATCAGTAGTGCTGCTGTGAATATTCTTGCATATATTTCTTAATGCACATATATACACATTAGGGTGTATACTTGAGAATAAATTGCTGGTTGTCATAGTATATGTATATATTCAATATATGTTAGTAAATGTTGCAAAATAGTCTTTCAAAGTGGTTGTATTAATTTACACTCCTACATTTATATGAGTTCATTTGCTCCATTTTCTTTGCATTTAGAATTATCAGTCTTTTTTATTTTAGCCATTGTAGTGAGTGTGTATTTTATGTTTTTTTTCTTTTCGTTGATTAGAAAGGTTGGGGGTGGGGGGAGAGACAGAGACAAAAACAGAAACATCAACTCATTTTCCACTAGGATCAAACCCGCAACCTGGGCATGCTGGGATGATGCTCTGTCCACTGAGCCACCTAGCCAGGGCTTGCTTTCTTTTTACTCCTCCTCCTCCTTCTCCTTCTTCCTCCTCCCCCTCCTCCTCCTTCTCCTTCTTCTTCCTCCTCCCCCCTCCTCCTCCATCCCCCACCCCCTCTTCCTTTCTTCTTTCTTCTCTTTGTCTTCTTCATCTTCTCTTCCTCCTCCTCCTTCTTCATTTTATAAAGAGGAGACAGAGAGAGAAGGGGTGGAGGATTGGGAAACATCAACTCATAGTTGCTTCTCATATGTGCCTTGACCCAGCAAGCCTGGGGTATCAAACCAGTGTCCTCAGCCTTCCAGGTCAACTCACTGTCCACTGCGTCACCCACAGGTCAGGTTCATATGGTTTTAATTGCACTTTTCTGGTGGCTAATATGGTGGAGCACCTTTTCATATTTGTTGGTCTTTTGAATATCTTCTTTTGTAAAGAACCTGTTCAAGCCTTTTTCCTGTTTCTGTCAGTTAGTTGTCTTTTTCTCATTGACTTACTAGCAATTCTTTGTATCTTCTGAATACAAGTCCGTTGTCACATATATGTATTGTAAACACAGTTTCCTACTCTGTGACTTACCTTTTCACTTTTAATGGTGTATTTTAATGAACAGAAGTTTTTAAGTTTTAATTTGGTCTAGTTTATGAGTTTTTTTATCATTGGTACTTTAAAAACAAATCTTTGCTTCTTTCATATAATTTTTTTAAATGGCATTGTATAGTGGATTTTACCTATGTAATATTAAGGCTTTTTAAATTAGATTTGCTTTAATGTTCCATGGCCTCTGCCTCAGTCTCTATGAAGAGCTCAGTAGCTG
Source organism: Saccopteryx bilineata (assembly GCF_036850765.1). NCBI lineage: Eukaryota > Metazoa > Chordata > Mammalia > Chiroptera > Emballonuridae > Saccopteryx > Saccopteryx bilineata. The sequence continues at coordinate 248,062,181 of NC_089494.1, read as the reverse complement.
AGCAACAGAGCAGTGACACAGATGGGCAGATTATTGCCCTATAGTGGGCTTGCCAGGTGATTCCCTGCCAGGGTGCATGCAGGAGTCTGTCTCTCTCTCACTTAAGAAAAATTAAAAAAAAATTGCTTTAATGGTAAATTAGAGTAGAAGTAAGACTTTGCAATGAAGCTGTCAATATGGTTTTTTGAGTTGTAACTGATATACAACATTACATCATTTTCAGGTATACTTATTTGATATTAGTATATATTGCAGAATGATCACCACCATAAGTTTAGTTAAAGTCCTTCACCATACATAGTTACAGAACTTATTTCTTGTGATAAGAAATTTTAAGATTTACTTTCTTAGCAACTTTAAAACATGTAATATAAGATTAATTACAGTCACCATGCAGCACATTATATCTCCTAACTTACATATTTTATAGAATTTTTACCTTTTGACTCCCCCCACCTCCACCCAGAGGTGAATTTAACATTTTCCCCCCACCTCCACCCAGAGGTGAATTTAACAGTGGGCACACTGGGCATACGCCCTGGGCCCCGACTTCTGAAGGGCCCCACAAAACCCCAACTTTACACTTTTTTCTAATATAAGGGGCCCAATATTTTCTTCTGTGCCCGGGGCCTCAACTAATGTTTATCCACCTCTGCTTCCACCCCGACCTCTGGAAGTCACCCCCAATTTTTTTTTTGTGGCAAAGACAGTCAGAGAGAAGGACAGATAGGGACAGACAGACAGGAAGGGAGAGAGATGAGAAACATCAATTCTTTGTTGCAGCACCTTAGTTCACTGATTGCTTTCTCATACGTGCCTCGACCGGGGCGGGGGGGCTACAGCAGACTGAATGACCCCTTGCTTGAGCCAGCGACCTTGGGCTCAAGCTGGTGAGCCTTGCTCAAACCAGATGAGCCTGTGCTCAAGCTGGCGACTTCGGGTCTCAAACCTGGGTCCTCTATAATATATCCTAGTTTGAAACTCTATCTACTGTGCCACCTCCTGGTCAGGCCCAAATTTTGCTTTTGATAAGAAAAAAATCAAAGATGAATGGACTGAAACATTTTTATGTTTTGAGAAGACACTTTGTTTTATTTTAACAAAAGAAAATTAGTTTGTCGGGTTTTTTTTCTTCTGATTATATTTTCTAACTCTTAATTTCTACAAACTTTAACTTAGAAAAAAGGATTTTATGCATATAAATATAAATATGCTTATAGTTTTCTATAGTTCAGCTTTAAAAATAATTACATAAATGTATCAGGACCAGAAAAAATATACCCATTTTGTTCTAAATGTGGCTGATCATATTTATGTTTAATAATTTTATTTTTTTTAATCATTTTTAGAACTTTTTGAAAATGAACATGTACGGATTGGGCAAAAAGGTAAGCTTTTGATTACACTTATTATAAATTCTGAAAATAAGTCAGTCCTCAGTTAATAATGTGTATATATCATAGACCCCCCCTAATTGAAAATTAATCTCTAAAAAGCTAAACACTTAAAACAGTAGTAATATTTAACTAGATAGCTACTATAATGGCAATCTCTCTGAAGAGGGGAAATACATCATTTTGGCTTCATCAATAAATGTCAGATAAGAAGTACACAGATGGTTCACTAAAAAGGAAATAAATGCAGGCACACATCCTTCAAGGATGTTAGCATAATCCGTTCAGCCGCAGAATTTAATTTTAAAATCAGAAAGGCAGGTTCTCTCTTTGATGCACCCACATACACTCATTAGTGTTAATGGGAATATGCTCGCTCAGGCACCAGGAGAAAAGGGGACTGTCACGCTCCCCGATGATTGTTCCTGATGGTAAGACCGGCCAGAAGAAGCGGCTCCCGTGCTCTGGGGAAGGTCATCCCCATCTTCTGAAGATTTTTTCTTTGTCTTTGTAAATCTACTTTTATCTTTGAAATACAAAGTATTAATAAGTCTTTGTGTCAGAATGAACCTTCTATGGCCATTATATTGTCATGTGCTAACCTCCCTAGTATAATTTTTCAAAATCATATTTATTTAAAAATTTTTATTTGTATGATTTGATGTTTTTATTAAACACATTGCAAATTTAAAATGTCTCATTTTTTAATCTTCATACCTCCTTGTTTTGTTTAGTTTTGTCATCTTCATTTAGTATAAGATTTTTTTCCCTTTTAAGAAGAAAATATAAAAAAAACAGTACTGTTAGACAAATGTCAGCAGTTGTCTAGAATATCATTTTTGTTTTGTTTGTTTTGTATTTCGGGGAGAGCATCTTTATTTCCAGACTTAATAGCTGATATTTTCACTAAAGAAAGCAAATGAAAATGAAAGCAAAAGTATAATATATCGATTTTATGAACTTGGCTGATTATGAATAAATTTTGACCTTTTTAAAAGGTTAGCAGATCTTTTTTGTTTTCTTTTTAAAATCCCTCTTTTCTTTTTGGCTGATAGCTAAGAAGTCACCTAATAGGCTGGAGATCTTATATCCTTTATAATTCTTAACCAAATATTTCAAATAGCATACTAATTCCAAACACTAGAGCATTTATGATGCAGTAGACTATGCATAAGAAATTTTGGGGCTTCTGTAGATAGTACTTTACTTGATCATGGAACCCCAAAATTATTATACATATGCAGCACTAGTTTCAGGTCCTGGGACCTAGAGTTAAAGCAAAGTTATCTCAAAGTAACTACATTAAAAACTTCTACCAGCAGGGTAGGACGTGGAGGAACTGAAGGCTTAAACTGACAGGGCTGCAAATTGGGCCGCATCAAAATACAGAGCGTAAGAGGATTGTTATAATGTGGTGTAAATATGTTAGCTATAAAGATGAAATGTTAGCTTCTCAAAAGACTTTTTTTTTCTTTTTTGTATTTTTCCGAAGTTAGAAGCGGGGAGGCAGTCAGATAGACTCTTGCAAGCACCCAACTGGGACCAACCGGCACGCCCACCAGGGGGCGATGCTCTGCCCATCTGGGACATTGCTTGGTTGTGGCAGGAGCCATTCTAGCTCCTAAGGCGGAGGCCATGGAGCCATCCTCAGTGCCCAGGCCAACTTTGCTTCAGTGGAACCTTGGCTGTGGGAGGGGAAGAGAGAGAGAGAGAGAAAGAAGAGGGGGAGGGGTGGAGAAGCAGATGGGCGCTTCTCCTGTGTGCCCTGAGCAGGAATCAAAGCTGGGACTTCCATACATAGGGCTGATGCTCTCCACTGAGCCAACTGGCCAGGGACAAAAGACTTTTGATTAAAGATTTCAGTGTTATTTCTTAAATTATGAAATTTCTAATGAGATTTTAATACTCTTTTGCTAGTTCTAGCAGAACAAGATAGTGCTGCTGCTCAACAGTATGTCAGACAAGGGAGTCCCACCGCCCTGAGAGCTGAGCTGTGGGCTCTCATTTTGAATATTTCCAGTCAACCTGAGGTAAGAAGAAAAAGGATGAGCCAGATTTGAACTGTTGATGCTTGTTTTCCAAAGACCAGTTATTCAAAATGGAAATACTTTTGTTTTTTAGTCTATATTTACCTCTTTTTTGTTTTTAAAATTACTGTAGTTTGAGTTCTAAGATGAGATTAACATGATGTAATCACTGTGTGTAACACAGAAGTTTCTGTTATTAATAATTGGATAGTGTGTACTTGTACATACAACAGAACAATAAGGAAAATGTTAGGAAAGGGAGGCTGCCCGTTTAGTGCGTGGAAACGTGTGGTGGGACTGGGAGGTGGGATGGAGAAATAAAGACAGGCAGCGTGGCACAAGCAAGCGGCACTTTGTCCCTACAGCTGCTTGTTTTTACAGTTCTAAATAAAATATGCACTGTTTTTATGGTTCTAAAAATTGACAGATTATGTGAGATATTACTGTTTTAGGTGTAAGAACATTTTATTTTAGGCAATACAATGATTATGACAGGTGATAGATTCATTGAAGGAAAATTATGTTAAGACATTGTTTTTGAAATATTTTTAGTGGGGATTTTTAAAAATGGATCATATAAGTCATCCATTTAAATATTTTAATAAAGAACAAAATAAAAGTTCCCTAGCCTCGTGCTTAAAAACATGGGTTTTAGAATCGTATAGACCAGTGGTAGTCAACCTGGTCCCTACCGCCCCCTAGTGGGCAGTCCAGCTTTCATGGTGGGTGGTAGCGGAGCAACCAAAGTATAAATAAAAAGATAGATTTAACTATAGTAAATTGTTTTATAAAGATTTATTCTGCCAAACTTAGCGAAAATCTGACATAAAGTACTTGGTAAGTAATTATTATTATATGCTTTAACTTGCTGTCACTCTGCTTTATAAATTTTATAAAGTAAAGTTACTTCCCTACTTTATAAATCACCATTACTATGGAACCAGTGGGCAGTTAGAAAATTTTACTACTGACAGAGATACAAAAGTGGGCGGTAGGTATAAAAAGGTTGACTACCCCTGGTATAGACCTAGTTTCAACTTCTAGCTCTCCCAACTTACTTGAAATCTGTCACTGAGGGACCTTCACTCTTCTCAACCTCTTCTTTTTAGTCTTAGGAAAGACCTCACCTCCTCCTACCTAGAGAAAACAGAAATCATCATAAGAAACTCATTCAAATTCCATCCACCAATCCTGTGAACTTAATTACATCAGCACCTATTCTTTACTCCTCTTCTTTTACAGTTAAACTTTTTGAAAGAAAAGTCTCTGGATGCTCTTACTTCCTTAATCTGTTTAATTACTCATTCTATCATAGTCTGTCATACACCCACTACATGACTGTCACGGTCCTAGCCAAGGCAGCTATGCAACAAATAATCTTCTTTTTCCCAAGTGACCCTGTCCCACAACTCGTACTTGTTTGAGGAAGTGTCTTCAGACAGAATCATTCAGATTGGTGTGTGCTAACGACAACAAGCAGTGTTTGGATATGGGCAGAAACCAGGGCTAAAGTACCTGAGAGATGAATGGATGGATTTGGAGGAGCAGATAGGTCAGCTAAAGCAATGAGATATTTCCCTTCCCTATATAATACAACTACTACCCCTCTTGATCTTTACCTTGATTCATTTTCTTTTCTTTTTCTTTTTTTTTTACTTTTAGAGAGAGAAGGGAGAGAGAGAGAGAGAGAGAGAGAGAGAGAGAAACATTGATTTTTTTATTCCACACATTCACACCGCCATTGGTTGATTCTTATATGTGTCCTGACTGGGGATTGAACCCACAATCTCGGCATGTTGGAGAGATACTCTAACCAACTGAGCTACTTGCTCAGGGCCCATTTTCTTTAACTAGCTATTAACCTGACTATTTTTTTTTAATTTAGAAAATTAAATTTAATGGTGACATTGACCAACAAGTATACATAGATTTCAGGCAAACATCATTACAGCATTTGAATAGTCAATTATGTTATATGTCTATCACCCAAAGCCAAGTCATTTTCTGTCACCGTGTATTTGTCCTTCTTTACACACTTTCCCCAACAGGCCCTTCCCCTTCCTTTTATCCCTTCCGCACTGTAACCACTGCACTCTTATCTATGTTCATGAGCCTCAACTTTGTATCCCACCTATGTGTGAAATCATACAAGTTTTAGCTTTTTCTTTGTTTTTATTAATTTTAATGGGGTGACAATCAATCAGGGTACAGAGGTTCAGAGAAAACATCTCCAGGTTATTTTGACATTTGATTATGTTGCATACCCATCACCCAAAGTCATATAGTCTTCTGTCACCTTCTATCTGGTTTTCTTTGTGCCCCTCCTCTCCCCCCACCCCCTCCCTTTCCCTCCCCCACCAACCATTACACTCTTGTCCATGTCCCTGAATCTCATCTTTATGTCCCACCTATGTATGAAATCATATAGTTCTTAGTTTTTTCTGATTTATTTATTTTACTCAGTATAATGTTATCAGGGTCCATCCATGTTGTTGTAAATGATCTGATGTCATCGTTTCTTATGGCTGAGTAGTATTCCATAGTATATATGTACCACATCTTCTTTATCCATTCATCTATTGAAGGGCTTTTTGGTTGTTTCTATGTCCTGGCCACTGTGAACAGTGCTGCAATGAACATGGGCCTACATGTGTCTTTATGTACCAGTGTTTTTGAGTTTTGGGGGTATACTCCCAGTAGAGGGATTGCTGGGTCATATGGTAGTTCTATTTTTAATTTTTTGAGGAACTACCATACTTTCTTCCATAATGGTTGTACTACTTTACATTCCCACCAACAGTGGATGAGGGTTCCTTTTTCTCCACAGCCTCTCCAACACTTATTATTACCTGTCTTGTTGATAACAGCTAATCTAACAGGTGTGAGGTGGTATCTTATTGTAGTTTTGATTTGCATTTCTCCAATAGCTAATGAAGTGAGCATCTTTTCATATATGTTGGCCATTTGTATTTCTTTCTGGGAGAAGTGTCTGTTCCTGTCCTCTTCCCATTTTTTTTATTGGATTGTTTGCTGGTTTGTTGTTGAGTTTTATGAGTTCTTTGTATATTTTGGATATTAGGCCCTTATCTGTGCTGTTGTTTGAGAATATCATTTCCCATTTAGTTGGCTGTTTGTTTTGTTGTCAGTTTCTCTTGCTGAGCAAAAGCTTCTTAGTCTGATATAGTCCCATTCATTTATCTTTGCCTTCACTTCCCTTGCCTTTGGAGTCAAATTCATAAAGTGCTCTTTGTAACTAAGGTCCATGAGTTTAGTACCTATGTCTTCTTCTATGTACTTTATTGTTTCAGGTCTTATATTTAGGTCTTTAATCCATTTTGAATTAATTTTAGTACAAGGGGACAAACTGTAGTCGAGTTTCATTTGTTTGCATGTAGCTTTCCAGTTTTCCCAGCACCATTTGTTGAAGAGGCTTTCTTTTCTCCATTGTGTGTTGTTGGCCCCTTTATCAAAAATTATTTGACCATATACATGTGGTTTTATTTCTGGGCTTTCTATTCTGTTCCTTTGGTCTGCATGTCTATTTTTCTGCCAATACCATGCTGTTTTGATTGGCTCTATAATATAATTTGAAGTCAGGTATTGTAATGCCCCCAGCTTTGTTCTTTTTCCTTAGGATTGCTCTGGCTATTTGGGGTTTTTAATAGTTCCATATAAACCTGATGGTTTTTTGTTCCATTTCTTTTAAAAATGACATTGGAATTTTGATGGGAATTGCATTAAATTTGTATATCACTTTGGGTAATATAGTCATTTTGACTATATTTATTCTTCCTATCCAAGAACAAGGAATATTTTTTCATTTCATTATGTCTTTTTTTATTTCCCTTAACAATGCTTTATAGTTTTTATTGTATAGGTCCTTTACATTCTTTGTTATGTTTATTCCTAGGTATTTTATTTTCTTTTTGTTGTAACCATGAAGGGGATTGTTTTTTTGGGCTCATTTTCTGATGTTTCATTGTTGGCATATAGGAAGGCAATGGACTTTTGTATATTAATTTTGTATCCTGCGACCTTACTGTATTGGTTTATTGTTTCTAGTAGTCTTTTTGTGGAGTCTTTGGGGTTTTTGATGTACAGGATCATATCATCTGCAAAAAGTGAAACCTTTACTTCTTCTTTCCTAATATGAATGCCTTTTATTTCTTTCTCTTGTCTGATTGCTCTGGCTAGAACTTCCAGCACTACGTTGAATAAGAGTGGAGAGAGTGAACAACTTTATCTTGTTCCTGATTTTAAGGGAAAAGTCCTCAGTTTTATGCCATTTAATATGATGTTAGCTGTTGGTCTTTATTATGGTGAGATATTTTCCTTCTATATCCATTTTATTAAGTGTTTTAAACATAAAACGATGTTGTATTTTATCGAATGCCTTTTCTGCATCTATTGATAAGATCATATGGTTTTTGTTCTTTGTTTTGTTGATATGGTGTATTACATTAACCGTTTTATGTATGTTGAACCATTTTGATTCTGGGATGAATCCCACTTGATCACGATGAATTATTTTTTAATGTGTTGTTGTATTTGATTTGCTAGTATTTTGTTTAGTATTTTAGCATCTGTATTCATTAGGATATTGGTCTGTAGTTTTCTTTTTTTGTGCCATCCTTGCCTGGTTTTGGTACGAGGGTTATGTTGGCCTCATAAAATGTGTTTGGCAGTATTGTTTCTTCTTCAACTTTTTGGTAGACTTTGAGTAGAATAGGAGCCAACTCTTCTTTGAATGTTTGATAGAATTTACTAGTATAGCCATCTGGCCCTGGACTTTTATTTTTGGGGAGGTTTTTAATAGTTGTTTCTATTTACTCCCTGCTTATGGGTCTGTTTAGGCTTTCTACTTCTTCATGACTCAGTCTAGGAAGATTGTATTGTTCTAGGAATTTATCCATTTCTTTTATCTTGTTAAATTTGGTGGCATATAGTTTTTCATAGTATTCTACAATAATTCTTTGTATATCTATGATATCTGTGGTGATTTCTCCTCTTTCATTTTGGATTTTGTTTTTATGAGTCCTTTTTCTTTTTTCTTTGGTAAATCTTGCCAAGGGTTTGCCAATTTTGTTGATCTTTTCAAAGAACCAGCTCCTTGTTTTATTAATTTTTTCTATAGTTTTTCTGTTATCTATTTCATTTATTTCTGCTCCGATTTTTATTATTTCCTTTCTTCTGCTGGTTTTGGGTTGTCTTTGTTCTTCTTTTTCTATTTCCTTAAGATGTGAAGTTAAGTGGTTTACTTGGGCTCTCTCTTGTTTGTTCATATAGGCCTGTAGTGATATGAACTTCCCTCTTATTACTGCTTTTGTTGCATCTCAGAGATTGTGATATGTTATATTGTTATTTCTGTTTGCCTCTATGTATCTTTTGATCTCTGAACTTATTTCTTCTTTGACCCATTCATTTTTTAAAAGCATGTTGTTTAGTTTATACATTTTTGTGGGTTTCTTTACCTCTTTTTTTGCAGTTGAATTCTAGTTTCAAGGCTTTATGATCAGAAAATATGCTTGGTATAATTTCAATCTTTCTGAATTTGTTGATGTTATTTTTGCGGCCCAACATATGGTTAATTCTTGAGAATGTTTCATGTACACTAGAGAAAAATGTATACTCTGGCACTGTGGGATGAAATGTCTTATAGATATCTATCATATCCAATTATTCTAGTGTTTCATTTAAGGCCAATATTTCTTTGTTGATTTTCTGTTTGGATGAACGATCTAGAGCCATCAGCATTGTATTGAGGTCTCCAAGTATGATTGTATTTTTGTTGGTTTTTGTTTTTAGGTCAGTCAGTAGCTGTCTTATATATTTTGGTGCTCCTTGGTTTGGTGCATATATATTAAGAAGTGTTATGTCTTCTTGATTCAATGTCCCCTTTATCATTAGGAAATGACCGTTTTTGTGTCTGATTACCTTTGCTGTCTTTTAGTTAGCATTGTTAGATATGAGTATTGCTACACCTGCTATTTTTTTGGATGTTATTTGCTTGGAGTATTGTTTTCAAACCTTTCACTTTGAATTTGTTTTTATCCTTGTAGCTTAGATGTGTTTCTTGTAGGCAGTATACAGTTGGATTTTCTTTTTGAATCCATTCTGTTACTCTGTGTCTTTTTATTGGTGAGTTCAATCCATTTATATTTAGTGAAATTATTGACATTTGAGGGTTTCCTATTGCCATTTTATATATTGCTTTCTGATAGTTTTGTATCTTGTTTGATTCTTCTCTTTTATTTTTCCATCACTTGTTTTTGTTTGGTTGTAATCCATACTTCTTTTCTCTGTTCTTCTTTTTTCAAGCCATGCACTTCTGTGTTGATTTTTCCAGGGGTGATTACCATTAAGTAATGGAAAGCATACATATTATGTTCATTGTAGTATGTTATCTCATGAATGCTTCTGCACTCCATCCTTCTTTGCTACTATTAATCTTTGTCCTCTCCCCTTCTTTGTTTCTTTGTCACAGATTAATCTTGTTTTTATTGCAATCTTGATGGAGCTTTTACTTGTAGTTTTGTTTTGTTTTGTTCTTTGTGTATGATCAGAAAACCCCCTTTAGTATTTCCTGAAGTTGGGGTTTTCCGGGGATAAATTCCCTCATCTTTTCTGTATCTATGAATGTTTTTATTTCTCCTTTGTATTTGAAGGATAGCTTTGATGGTATTATAGTATTTGATGGTATATATAGTATACTATATATAGCTTTGATTTATATAGTATTCTTAGCTGGAAGTTCCTCTCTTTCAGAACTTTAAATATTAGGGTCCACTCTCTTCTAGCTTGTAGAGTTTCTGCTGAGTAATCTGTTGATAATTTAACGGGCCTTCCTTTATATGTTGTATTCTTCTTTTCCCTGGCTGCCTTGAGAATTTTTTTGGTCATTGGTTTGTGCCAATTTCATTATGGTGTGCCTTGGAGTAGGTTTGTTGGGGTTAAGATAACTCGGTGTCTGTTTGCTTCTTGAATTCGAGGCTTCAGTTCTTTCCACAGGCTTGGGAAGTTCTCGTCTATTATTTGTTTGAATATTTTCTCCATTTCATTTTCCCTCTCTTCTCCTTCTGATATACCCATTATTCTTATGTTGCTCTTTCTGATGGAGTCAGACAATTCCTGTAGGATTATCTCATTTTTTTAAATTTGTGAGTCTCTCTCCTCTTCTCTCTGTAGTACCTCTAGTTGCCTGTCTTCTATGTCACTAATTCTCTCCTCTATCTGGCCTGTTCTATTGGCTAAGCTTGTTACCTCATTTTTCAGTTCATGAATTGAGTTTTACATCTCTGTTTGATTCATTTTCATAGTTTCAATTTCCTTGGTGAAGTATTGTTTCTGTTCATTGAATTGTTTTTTAAGCTCCCTAAATTTCCTTTCTGTGCTTTCTTGTATATCCTTGAGTATTTTTAAGACTTCAATTTTAAATTCTCTCTCATTTAACTTCAAGGTTTCTAAGCTATTGAAATTTTTTTCTATAGATTTTTCTTTATCTATCTGAGCTACATCACTGTCTTTTGTATCCATGATATTTGATTTCTTTTTCTTTAATGGCATTTGAGAGTAGTATTGTTAATAACACTAATAAGAGTTGATAAAAAATATTTTTTGAAAAAATACAATGAAAAATTGAAAATTCTATTGTGCTGAGTGGAACAAAAATACGTAGAAAGAGGGCCTGGGTTGGGGGAGTGACAAAGAGGCAAAAAATGAGGAAAGAATCCAAAAAATGCCACAAGGAAAAAATTTGGATCAAGAATAAAATGATTTGTTTTTAAATGATGGTTGAATGGAGAAATAGTGTAAGAGAAAAGAAAAAGAGAAAAAAAATACAAATGAAAATTCTATGGTATTAAGTGGCACAAAAACTATAGAATGGAGAGCTGGAGTTGGGGGAAATGCTAAAGAGATAAAGAGCGAAGTAAAAAGCACACAAAATGTCACAAAGAAAAAATTTGAATCCAGAATAAAATAACTTGTTTGTAGGTGAGATTTGAATGAGAGAAAAAGTGAAAGAGAAAAGAAACAAAGAGAGAAAAAAATTGAGTTTTTTGGAATTTAACACTCATAGAAATAAAAAAGAATGGAAAATATAACACCTATGGGTAGTAATGTTCAAAATAAAAAGAAAAGAATAAAACAGAAAGAGGATAAAATGACCAAGGAGGAAGGAAAAAAAAAGGATAAAAAATATAAGAAAGCCCTGGCCGGTTGTCTCAGTGGTAGAGCATCGGCCTGGCGTGCAGAAGTCTCAGGTTCGATTCCCGGCCAGGGCACACAGGAGAAGTGCCCATCTGCTTCTCCACCCCTCCCCCTCTCCTTCCTCTCTGTCTCTCTCTTCCCCTCCCGCAGCCAAGGCTCCATTGGAGCAAAGATGGCCTGGGCACTGGGGATGGCTCCTCGGCCTCTGCCCCAGGTGCTAGAGTGGCTCTGGTTGCGACAGAGCGACACCCTGGAGGGGAAGAGCATTGCCCCCTGGTGGGCAGAGCGTTACCCCTGGTGGGCGTGCCGGGTGGGTCCTGGTCGGGCGCATGCGGGAGTCTGTCTGACTGTCTCTCCCTGTTTCCAGCTTCAGAAAAATACCAAAAATAATAATAATAAGAAGAAAAATAAGAAAAATAATGGAAAATTGTAAAGACTGTGGTTTTGAGAAGTTATCTTCTTCCTTTTTCTTTCTTCTCTCTTTCTTTCTTTTGGCTGGTGGCGCTGTACCCCAGATTCTGCCACTGTGGTACTCTTAGGCAGAGATTTGCTGTTGTGTCGCTATGATGATGACATAAACTAGGCCTCAGTCCCATTGGTAGGCGGGGCTTGTTAGCATTTGCAGGCTCCGACAGTGGGAGAGTTTGTTTTCCCAGGGCCTCTCCCCAAATCTCTCCTTCCTGAACCAGCAGTCTGAGACCCAGTTGTGAAGTTGCCCTAGCCACTGCCTGGAGAGCAAGAGGCTCTAAGAGCTGCCAAATCCTTCCTCTATCCCCACTCAATGCATGGCTCTGGGTAAGGCTTTGCCAGCCAGAGCCGCCAGTGTAATCAGGCAGGGCTGGGAGGCGATTGCCTTTCAGGTGTCTTTTTATGAGCCTCCTGGCATGTCTAGTATGCCTCAGCACTCTGCAGGTCTGCTCTCCAGAGGCTGTCTGCAAGCTGCCTGCGCACCCTTCCCCCACCACTTTCGCAGTTTTCTTCCCCAGGAGTGTGCTTTGTTAGCCTGTATGGCTGATGAAGGCACTGCACCCAGACAGGTCCAGGTGTAGGGAAGCTGGCTTTCGTGTACTTCCCACGTGCTGTTGTTTGGGAAGCCGGATTATTCAGAAACTCTGGTCACAGCCCACACAGAGGGTCACTACTGACAGTCTCTGACCCAGCCCACTGCTTGCCCACCTCTGCCGGGGTCTGCTGCTGGCGTTAGCTCCGTGTGGGCTGAGCTGTGGGCACACTCTCTCCTTGGCTTGAATGTCTCTTCCCTAGCCCAGCTTTTTCCGTGCCCCCAGCCCTCACTTTCTCTCAGTTCCAAGTGAAAGCAGCCCTTGCTCAGGTCAGTGAGGAAAGCGGAATACTCCGTTCTCTGAATTATTTCCTTCAGAGTGGGTTATATATTCAGCCACCTTTTCACCCAATCGTACCTTTGTTTGATGTATGTGTATTTCAGATGCTCCTGAGATTGTTTTTCTGTCTCTAGTTGTTGAATTTGTTGAAGTTTCAGGGAGGGGTATCGGGAGCACTCCTCAAGATGCCATTTCTCTGACATCACCTCTAACCTGATGTTTAACTGGATTACATTCTCAAGTCATTATTACTCCCTTTTTCCTTCCCTCCCTTCTTCTTTCCTTTTCTTTTCCTCCCCTTTTCTCTCCTTTCTACCTTCCCTCTCTTCTATTTCTTATTCTCTAATAGATTAAACATTAGCCTAATCTTATCACTGTAGAGAATTAATCAGATTTAAAGTATTATGGGACCATGTTTAAATATAAAAAACCCCCTCATTTTTATCATATGATATGTGATTGCTTTTGCTACCAGGGATGATTTAGTATGTTTACTGTAAATGTTTTATTTTATAATAATTGAGGTATTGAAAGGTAGTGTAGAGTAGTTCTTCTGGATTTTGTATAGGTTCCAGGGCCAGGTTTCCTGAGATCAAATCTTTCTACTTTTGAGGCCTGGAACAGCAAGGTACTTTTTTCTCTGGGCCTCAGTTTCTCAAATATAAATAAGAATAATAATCACTGAACTATTTTATTTTGTTGGAATGGAATTAAATGACTTAATTCATATAGTGTGTAAAACAGTTCCTGGCACCTTGTAATTAGTTAATAAATTCTGTATTTGTTATTCAAGTTAAATTATAGTTAATCAATTTAATAAATATTGATCAAATACCCTTCATTTTCCAGATCTTATCCTAAGTGACAGTATTAGATATATTTATTGAGCATCTCGTATTGGCCAGACATGGAAAATGTCTGGTTATGAATAAAATTAAGTTACTATCCTCTTAATGTTTATAATACTATTAATGATGATCATTTATTAAAGTTTGAAGCTGACTTTATAAATGTGATTGATTGACCTTTAATTTCTTTGTTTTACTTCTAACTCTAGGATATCTTGTATTATGAGCAGCTTAAGACCAATGTGATACAACATGACCTTTTGGTGGACAGTCTAATTTATAAAGTAAGTAAATGTTTTCATAGTTTTTCATCTCATTATCATTAAAATTTTTTTGAGACTCTCTATCATTCAGGGCCTGTAATAGGTATGATAATACATATTAACACTGAAAAATAATTTTCAGTGATCATTATACTTATAAAGTTAAGGTTGACCTTCAAAAGTTGCAATCTCCATCAAGTGTTATCTTCTTTCCCTTTAAAGCTGTCTTCATGATCCTTTCCTGGTCTATTTTTGATTAAGAAAATTATAAGTATTTCTTATCCTTATAGATTCATGTTTATTACACAAACTAAAAAAGCAACTGAAAGAAATATCAAAATATGATATTTTTATCTTATTTATCTCATTCTTTAGGATCTACTTATTTATTCTCTTCTATTGAAATAACTTTTTACTTATAATTGTTTTAGTATCTAGACATATGGGTAAGCACGTCTTAGGTGTTAGGACAAGTATACATTGCATTTTTGTCTTCAGATATCTGGTATAAAGTTGAGATATAGATGCTGTAAACATGACATCGTATACAACTGGTTCTGGATGAATAATTACGCTATTTAAAACACTGGGATTTTAAATTTAGAACTTGTTAGATAGAGGAGAAGAGTATATTATTTCAGGCCTCAGAAATGGGAGAGAGAAGATCATACATTGAGGAACTGAAGATTTGTCTGGGAGAACATGGCAATGCAAGCATTTAATGACTGCTTACTGTGTGCTGTACAGTGCTCCAAACAGCTTACATCGTTGTCCTGTGATCCTGACAGCTTCCTTGAGAGTAGCCGATGCCAGCATGTAGTCTATAAACGATAAATGGGTTTTTTTTCCTGGTAAAAAACTTGCACTCTATGAAATCAGGCATTAAAAACAGTAGAACTTACTAGAAAAATAGAGTTGGGGTAGCTTTTGCAATTTGTAACCAGAGTGCTGACAAAGCTAATAACTGGTAACTTGGGAAATGAATTGTATAGCTCAGGCAGGCTGCTCCTGAAGGAGCTATTAAAAATGTACAAAAAATAATAAAGTAGAAATGCTAAAATAATGACGCTGGCAGTGGTAGACCGAGCTGCAGGGGCTGCTGCTACCGCGAGCATGAAAGGAAGTAGAGCCGCAAAGAGATGCACTAGGCTGGGGGCCCTTCTGCGGAGGGAGCACCCAGCGCGGACATTCAGTTTTCATTTCCTTAAGGACAGTTGTAGGGATCATGCTTGTCCTTTTCTGATTATAATCTACTCCTGCTAGTTTGGCTTCCCTTTTTTAAAGAGAAATTGCATAAGAACCAACACAGTTTCCATCTTATACTGACATCATTCCCTTACTCACCAGCCACATATTGACACATGCTGTAACAAACCAGGAAGTACTATTATTTCTAGCATTTTGTAGATGAGGGAACAGAGGTAAAGAAAGATTAAAGAAATTTAAATGTACATATTAAGCAGCAAAGTCAAGATTGGATTTGGGCAATGTGACTTCTGAACCATACTTTTAACCACCGTGTACTCTACAGGGATCAGAGATGAACAGAGTTAAGAAGATAACAGTCTTGATGAAAAGTCTTGCCTCTCACAGTTTTTACATAGATTTGAATCACAGGTACTACTGTTAACTCTGAGGGTATGATTGTGCTCAGGCAGTTATTTTAGCAACAGCGTGAGAGATCTTTTGGCTTTAAGATCTTCAACCTCTTCCCTACTCAAATAAGAGAAAACTCACAAGCGAAGTTCAGAAAATCAAGGAGTGCTAGCATGAGAGTTCTCTCTACTGCCACCATAATGCTCAGTTTGAATCAGTAAAGAAAATGTGCTGTGAGGATGAGGTAAATAATTTGTATCTGAAGAATTGAATATGAGTTTTGGCAGAGTCAGTCCTGACTGTCCACAACATGAGTATTTTTAGGAAGAAATCTGTCTCTGATTACTCCTAGTTTGTGTTAGTTGAACTCTGCTGATTTTGTTGGAACAACTCCAAACATTATTAAAGTCATTCTTGAGGGAATGAGCATTTAAAATATTATTTGAAGTTTCATAACAACTCACTTTGGCAAAGATTCATTTTTAATTTAGCTGAAAACAATATCAATTATTTTAATAGTGAAAGGAATGAATGGAACAAGGGAATACTAAATATAAAACATCATCAAGCCCCTTTTAAGCCGAATTATTAAATGGTTCTCTCTGGATGGTATTTTTTTTTCACAGACTTGCACTTTATCCACATCATCTGCAGTTTTCCATCACGTACTATGATCTGACATTCTATACCAGTGTTTTCCCACCTTTTCCTTTTTATAACCCCCTATATAAAAATTAAATGCCAAAGAAAAGATTTTGTTGGATAGAGATAACACTTTGGAGGTCCACAAACCACTGTAATGTGTAAAATTTTTGGCACCCAAGAACCAATTCTCACGCCCTTAGAGACAACATCATCCCTGTTGAGAATGCATGAGATCTACCTCTGCCCATATCGTCTTCTGATACAGAACTGGCCCCTTTCTTTTTGCTTAATTTGTGTGTTTAAGTCTTTCCAGACTTAGCACACATTCAACTACCTCCAGCTCATCCACAACTCACTTCAACCTCTCCTTTTTAGTGCTTTGCTCAACAGCTTAGTTGAATTTTGTAGACTGATCAATATTTTCAGGGATTTCTTCAATATTTCTTTGTAGTTCTCATATTTTTACATTGTATGTTTTCTTACTGATGAGATTTTAGACGTTTTTACGATAAACATTGTATTATTTGTGTGTTTGTTTGGTAATAAGTGATGACTTGCAAGTGAATAATTACGAAGGCATGGAAGATTTTTGTTATTTTGAGGGTACGGCAAGCATGTGGACCTGAACAGTGGAGGATGAGAATGAAAGAGTAATTCGAGGCCAGATGGTTGTGGTTGTTTCTGTTATGATTATATCTGTTTTTCCAGCTTTTAAGATACCTAAGTATTCGGTTAAAAAAGATGAAATTGAAATAAATACTAAGGAATTACTAATGAAACCTAAAAAAGTATCAGCAATTTGATGTCAAATAGTATGTCACATACTATATTAGTCAATTAAATTAAGAGCATTGATGAAATTTAATTGAGAAGTTTATAATTATACGTAAAGTAGTAAAATCATTTTAGTATTCTTTCTAGACCATGTCTTAGTACTAAAGATATATTTATTTAGGGTTTTTTTTCAATAGTCTCCACTTTTAATTATAGGATGTGAAGTTAACAGCAAGCAATGATGATTATTATTTTGTATTTGAAGATTATTTATACCAGGTAAGTTGAAAAATTAAAATATATGATGTTCTTGTTTTAAGCTCTCTAACTTGGATGCTTTGGGAGATAGCTCTGTTGTTAACTGAATCCTCGTGAAATCAAAGCCATGTTTATTTTTTCTCAAATTAAATGTTCTAAGTTTGGTATAAGGTTAACTTCTGTTCTTGTGTGGGATTAAGTGGGAGAACAAGCATTCCCAAATGAGTGTTTGGACTCTTCCTTTTGGTCATATCTGCTACAACCAGGAGATGTATAAGCACAAATTCTTAAATTGGGTGTCAAATTTATATGGAAGCGATAGCAACATGTTTAAAGAAAGAATTTTACATAATAGCTTTCTGTTAAAGGTATTAAATAAATAATTAAATGTGGTGGGGTTTTTTTTTTGGTTTGTTTTTTTTTCATTTTTCTGAAGCTGGAAACAGGGAGAGACAGTCAGACAGACTCCCGCATGCGCCCGACCGGGATCCACCCGGCACGCCCACCATGGGGCAGCGCTCTGCCCACCAGGGGGCGATGCTCTGCCCAGCCTGGGCGTCGCCATGTTGCGACCAGAGCCACTCTAGCACCTGAGGCAGAGGCCACAGAGCCATCCCCAGCACCCGGGCCATCTTTTGCTCCAATGGAGCCTTGGCTGCGGGAGGGGAAGAGAGAGACAGAGAGGAAAGCACGGCGGGGGGGGGGGGGTGGAGAAGCAAATGGGCGCTTCTCCTGTGTGCCCTGGCCGGCAATCGAACCCGGGTCCTCCACATGCTAGGCCGACGCTCTACCGCTGAGCCAACCGGCCAGGGCTAATTAAATGTTTTGAAATCAGTTTGAAGTGTCATGATTGCCCTTTGATCATTTCATATGCTGAGACTCTGGATGTTTGGATTGTTTACCTAGATCTTCTTGTTATCTACTAAAATAAAAATATAAAGAGAAAGAATGTAACTTTTGTAGAATTGCCTAGATGACTTTTTTAAAGATCACATATATATTAGTACTTTGATTTGTGTGAATGTCAATATGAATGTCATGGAGAAAATATCTAGTAGCAACTTTTGCTTGATGTAATAGGTCCAGCTGTTTAGGTTAGTAGGCTTCTGTTTGGTAGTGGTAATGGGTGTGTGCATCTGTTTAAAAAACAAAAAGACAGAGTTATATAAGAATTTCTCAAGAAAGTTTAATTAATCACACATGGCCCACCCCGTGGAAGTACCATGTTCAATTCCTGGTCAGGGCATATAGGAGAAGCGACCATCTTCTTCTCCACTCTCCCCTTGCTCTTCTCTTCCCAAAGCCATGGCTTGAATGGTTGGAGCAAGTTGGCCCTGGGCGTTGAGGATGGCTCCATAGCCTGGCCTCGGGTGCTAAAATAGCTATGAGTAACAGAGCATCGTCCTGTAGAGGGTGTGCCGGGTGGATCCTGGTTGGGGCACATGCAGGAGTCTGTCTCTGCCTCCCCACCTCTTACTTAATATATATAAAAAAATTAATCATATATTTTAAAAGCTGAAGTCCAAAGAATTTATAAAATTTATTATAAATTAAAATTTGAAATAACTTTAGAAACATTTTAAGAGAATTTCAACAACTTAAAATATGCAATTTTTTAATTTTTTAAAATAGTAAAATTTAAAATCTCATTCTCTTTTAAGAAGCTAATTATTAAAAGTTGGTAAAAAACACCAAGCTATTTAAGTTTTAATTGAAATAGGTAATTGAAAGCCATTGAATATATGTATTTTTTATAACCTGATAGATTTGTTTCTGTAGGAAACAATCTAGATGATTTGGATTGGGAGGGGTATTAATCACTGGCAGTCTTAGACAATAATTTTGTTAT
The DNA here is from genome assembly GCF_036850765.1 of Saccopteryx bilineata. NCBI lineage: Eukaryota > Metazoa > Chordata > Mammalia > Chiroptera > Emballonuridae > Saccopteryx > Saccopteryx bilineata. The sequence continues at coordinate 248,042,979 of NC_089494.1, read as the reverse complement.
TCCGTAACATTTTTATATCTAGAAGCAGATGATGCTCTGAAAATGGAGATAAAAAGTAGTTCAGAAATTTTAAAAAAATGTTTTTAAATAAATGAAAGTTTGAAAATACAAAAAACTAAGTTTATTTACTCATTTAGCCACTGTGTAACCTGGTGCTTAATTCTTACTACTCAATCAAATTTTGAATATACAGATAAAGTTAATCCTTTACTTATGTAGTAATATTAGTTTACTGATAACTTACGTAGCTAAGAAATATTTAGTGAGAATTATACTTTTGAAATGGCAGCATAGGCCCTGGCCGGTTGGTTCAGTGGTAGAGAAACGACCTGGCATGCAGGAGTCCCGGATTCGATTCCCGGCCGGGGCACACAGGAGAAGCGCCCATCTGCTTCTTCACCTCTCCCCTCTCTTTCCTCTCTGTCTCTCTCTTCCCCTCCTGCAGCCGAGGCTCCATTGGAGCAAAGTTGGCCTGGGTGCTGGGGTGGCTCTATGGCCTCTGCCTCAGGCACTAGAATGGCTCTGGTTGCAACAGAGCGACACCCCAGATGGGCAGAGCATCACCCCCTGGTGGGCGTGCCTGGTGGATCCTGGTCGGGTGCATGCGGGAGTCTGACTACCTCCCCATTTCCAACTTCAGAAAAAAAGATACAAAAAAAGTCATTCATATGTTCATGCATGTATGTGTGTATGTGTGCATGTGTGTGTGTGTGTGTGACAGAGAGAGATAAGACAAAAGAAAACCTTTTTATCAGTAATTACAGACTTTCCTTTGGCAGAGCTGCCTAACAACATAACTGCTCTGTGGGAAAATAGTTGGTGATAATGGAGTGAATCTAATGTTTCTGGCCATGTTAGATGGGTTCTCATCTAACCCATTTACTGGGTTTGTGATGAGACTACAGTATTAGATGCCATGTGGCATTGCTGTGTCCATATGCAGATGAGGAAAACTCAGCAATCCCTCTGTAAGGAAAATTCGGGCCTGTGTGACCAGGACACACAGATATTGCTCCTGAATGACCCGGGGTAGTTACCTACATTTTATAGGCAAAAACACTGAATATTATAGATAAAATGTTTTGTTATAATTCAACTTTTTATCCTTCCAAAGTTTAGTTAGTTTTTATCTTTCATGACATTCTTAAATATACTTAGTGGGCTTGAAACCCTTTTATTATGTGAGAGTTTTTAAATGCCCCTTATTCTATGGAAGTAAATTGGGTGGTGTGAATGTCATTATCAGGATTCAGGGCTTAAAAGCATCATGACAGCCTACAAGTTAACTTTTTATCCAAAGTATATAAAATATTCATGGGGAAGAATTCCTATACACTTAAAAGAAGACATGGGGATTTACTCTTTCTGTTGTGTGACAAATCTTGTATCATATGCTTGGCTTGTGTAGTATATGCTTAATTGTAGTACTGACATGTTAGAGTATGCCATAGTCACAAGTATTTTAATGCCATTGAATGGAATTTTAAAAAGACACAGAGCAATCACATATCCTTTATTCATGTATCCATTTAGTGTCTGTTTTGATATGGGCACTGAAGGTGCTGCATCAGAAGATGTTTATTAAGCTCACATTTTAGTGGAAAATGAGGGGGAAAGCAAATGCATAGTTATAATTTGATAATGTTTCTGATAGCTCTGTAATTTGTAATGTTCCATATAAACACAGTTAAATGGCAAATAAATTTTGGGAGTAGTGTGGTTTAGTGGTGCTTTCAGAATAGAAATGTTATAAGAAATGTCTGGTTCTTAAAGGCAAGGAATTAGAAGGAGAATGGGAAAGACAAAACAAACATGAACCTTCTATGTGCTGTGACTGGTGAAGAGAGATTAGCACAGGCCCGGCCAGTTAGCTCAGTGGATAGAGCAGTGGCCCAGCATATGGACATCCCAGCTTTGACTCCTGGTCAGGGCACACAAGAGAAGCAACCATCTGCTTCTCTTCCCCTCCCTCTCCCTCCTCTCCCTCCTCGTCTCCTCCTGCAGCCAGTAGCTCAGTTGGTTCAAATGCGGCCCTGGGTGCTGAGGACAGCTCGGTTGGTCCCCGCTGGCCAGCCTCAACTGCTAAAAATAGCTTGGTTGATTCAAGAATCAGCCCCAGGCAGGGGTTACCAGGTAGATCCCAGTCTGGCTCTATCTCCCTTTCTCTCACTTAAAACAAACAAACATGAAAATAAAAAAGAGAGGTTAGCTTAGCATGGCAGTGAGCATTCTAGCAGTTCAGGTTAGCAATGAGCACGTGACAGAGAGCAAGGTCTGTGTGAATAAAGAAGAGAACAAATATGAAAGACAGGTCGGTAACATGGTCTAGCATCAGATCACTTCCATGTAGCACACGTCCACTTCCTTGCCCTTTGCCCACTTTCTAGTAACAGTTACTTGACAGAACCTTAACCCTGCTTCAGTACAACTCACCACTGAGTCTGTGGCTGTAGCACGCCTTTGCAACGGGCTAGAGACAAGCATGCAGTCATAATAACTAGTTTTACTTTAAATTCATGACCACTAACCTCAAGAAGTCTTAGTTCTGCCCAGCAGTTCTACTTCATTTCCTAGTCCAATCTTTCATTCATTCTCCTAGATGACTTTTAGTACCTTCTCTCTCTTCAAACTTTCACCTCTTCTCTCTCAGCTAATGACTTTGAGTCCTATTTCTGAAAAGACTAAGAGCTCTCAGTAGAGTATCCACACATTCTCCCACCACCACTGGTACCCCACCTACCTGTGTCTGCACCCACATGCACGGTTTTCCCCGTTCCTGTGGGTAAACTGTCCATGCTTGTATTTATGATAAAGCCAATTCCTGCATTTGGACCCTACAACTCATCTCCCCTTGGTATTCAGAGGCAGTGCAATTGTGGTTTTCCATTGTCAGTTTCCCTAGCTCTTGGATTGTTCGTCTCAGTACACGATATGCTGTTACTCCTCTCATCTGAAAAGCAAAAGTAAAATAAAATGAAACAAAAATGTTCTTAATCCTATATCTTTCCAGCTACTGCCCATTTCTGTTTTCTTATTCAGCAAAACTTCTTTTTAAAAAATCGGTATAGTCTGGCCAGGTGGTGGCGCAGTGGATGGAGTGTCGGACTGGGATGTGGAGGACCCAGGTTCGAGACCCCAAGGTCGCCAGCTTGAGCGCAAGCTCATCTGGCTTGAGCAGGGGGTCACTCAGTCTGCTGTAGTCCCCCCTCCCCCGGTCAAGACACATATGAGAAAGCAATCAATGAACTAAGGTGTCACAACGAAAAACTGATGATTGATGCTTCTTATCTCTCTCTGTTCCTGTCTGTCTGTTCCAATCTATCCCTCTTTCTGACTCTCTCTCTGTCCCTGAAAAAAAAAATCGATATATATTGTTTCCAATTCCCATGCTCCTGTTCTCTCTTGAACACTCGTTCCGCAGACACTTTTTTCCTCAATCACTTTACCAGAGGTCATGAGTAACTTCGTATTGCTGAATCCCGTGGTCCGTCCCCACTTCTCATCTTACTGTGTTTGGTCATTCTGTTAGTCAGGCCTCTCCTTGACTCTCCTTGATTCTCCTTGATCTCCTCCTTGGGTTCCAGGACCTCATCCTTTCTGGCTTCCTTTTCGTTCACATTCACCTTTGTTGATTTCTCCTCATCTCCCTGTCCTCCACTGTAGTTTCCAAGGATAAATTCTTGCCCCTCTTTTATTTTTTTTATGTCCTTGCCCTTAGGGACCTTATCTACTCTTATGGCTCTAACAATTCTCGCTTTTCTGTCTCCCGTCTTCAACTCCAGTCTTACCCATCTGCTCCCAGGGAGCTGTTCTGCCAAAAATCTCATTACCCTAAGCTCATTTCCTGACCACTCTCAGGTCCCTAAGTGATCACAGCAAACGTCTCCCAATACATACGTGTGTGTGTGCATTATTCCTCTGGTCTTCATTATATTTTTCTACATAGCACTTAACACCAGATGACATACAGTGTATTACAATGTCTTTTGCTTATTTTTCCTGTGTCCCCTCATAAAAACATAATCACTATGAAGATAGGGATTTGGGTTTTTTATGTTGTTGCTCACAGCTGTATTTTTAGTTCCTAGAACAGTGGCTGCCACATAGTAATTGTTCAATAAATACTTGTTGGAAGGAAAGATAGAAGGAGCTATTAAAGGCAGAGCCGGGGGGTCCGGTGGCTGGAGAAATATGCAGGTTGAGGGAGATGGAAGAATCAAGAATGACTGATTTCTTAGGCTTTGGATGGGTCCAAGCACGGCGATCCTGAGGATTCAAATTAGAAATACATGTAGGATGTGCAGGGTGGAAGGCAGGGGGAAAGAAAAGGGAGAGATTTTATAAGTGTCTATTTCTCGAGAAAATCTGATAAGAAGAAAGATATGCAAGCCCATGCTGGAGAGTGCAATGAAAGCAGGGATAAAAAGGCCTTTAAGAAATTTTTTTTCTCTCACTATTCTCATTTCGTTGTAACTGAGATTCTCAGCTCTACTTCATGTATTTATGGAGAGCTTACTAGGTGCCAGGATCTGCTGTAGACACCGTGTCAGGTGCCTCTGTCCCCGTTTTACAGGTGAAGAGCAGAGGCTCAGAGCCCAGGCCCACACTGCTCCCAACACCGGCCCGGTCTGCTCAGTTTCCAAGCCCTGCGAGCCATAGTGCCCTGTAACCTATGGAAACCTGAATCACGCCGAGTGGTTCAAAAAGTCATCCTTCAAAATTTCTCATTTGAAGTCCTCCAAATTAATTCTGATGAAAATGTAAGAGCACCACAAATGGAAAACTTAAGTAATAAGTGTAAATTAAAGTGACTGTCCAGTTAGTATCCAGCCTTTCCTATGTGCCTTTTTTTTACATCAATCTTTTATCTCTCAGAAACACTCACCACAAATATATATGCAAGAGACTAAAGAAAGCCATTGGCCCTAGTAAATTTTTTGCAGCTCTCTGTAGACAATTTAGATATGACTCTGCTATAGAAACTGTAGTTTAGACTTACCTATCCATTTTTTTACAGCTCTTCTCAGTAAAGTAAATCATTACCATGTATAACCTCATCTTCATAAAGTTTAATTTTACTTAATTAGTAAGCAATCAAAGTTAAATTTCCTAGTTCATTTGATTGAAATTGTCATCCTCATAAGAGTTGGCAGCTTTCAGCTGAGGCCCCAGGATGTCCTGTCTAACATACCTCCCCTGGCCTTATCACCTTACAGTCACCAATACTCCCTCCTCAGCAGTCTCAGATGTCCTGGCTCTCCAGGGCGACAGGGACTGTGGGGGGATATATTTAAGCACAGAACTTCTCCTAACGTTACTGTGTTCCTACCAGCCTGCTAAGGGCAAGTTAATACAAACGTTTCTTTAGGAATTGTTTTCTCTCTAGGCAACAGTAGAAAAATATTTGTAATTAAAATTTCCTTTTGCATTATTTTACTTTAATTATATATGCACATTCTAGAAGTTACATTAGTTTATGACTGTATTATTTGTATTACTTTATTAGTTGTATTAGTTTATTATTGCTGCTATAACAAATTACCACAAATTGAGTTGTTTAAAACAAAACAAACATATTCTCTTAAAGTTCTAAAGATCAGAAATCTGAAACAAGTTTCACTGAGCTAAATGAAGGGGTTATCAGAGCCGTGTTCTTTCCAGAGGCTCTGGGGGGAAATTCATTCTCGTGCCTCTTCAGCTTCTACAGCCCACCTGCACCCTTGGCACTCGCCCCATCCTCCATCTTCATACTTGGTGGATAGCGTCTTCAGCTCTCTCCTTGATTCTGACCGTGTTGCCTCTCTTATTGAGAAGGACCCCTACAACCCACCTAATTCCACCCAGGTGTAAATGCTAAAGGAATTCTCACATGATTCCATAAGAGAATACGTTGGAGGATATTGATCGCTTCACTGATGCGGTGTGGGGAGGTGGAGTCGAGGCAGCACATCCGCCGGGGTCCTGACTCCCTCACTGCGGGGGGAACGCACACAATGGAGTATTCTGCAGCACTGGAAGGCAGTGGGCTGTGTCTGTGCACCAGCAACGAGCGAAGCAAGCATGTGAAAAAGATTTCTTTTACACAAGTGAAAAATGCAGCCACAGAAACAATACCAGTGTTTTACAAGGATACATTCAATCTCAGAGTTAAATACCAGATGCATTAGAGTGGTTTACTCAGAGCCATAGACAAGTGGGAAGAGGGATTGAGGATATAAAAAATAAATGACACAGAGTGGTGCCTCACACAGACGGGACAGCCACGTGGCATGAGCTGAAAGGGAAGGAAAACAGTGTGCTTTAGAAAAATTAAAATAAAAAAACATTAATAAGGATCCTTGTGGTTGCATTGGGCCAGCGAGATAATACAGGATAATCTTCTGAACCAATCATCTTCAGTTCAATCACATCTGCAAAATTCCTTTTGTCACGTAGGTACAATGTCCACAGGTTCCAGAGATTAAAATGTGCATATTTGGGGGGAGGGAATTATTCTAACTACCATGGTGGTCTAAGGAAGTTTGCCAAGAGAAGAGATTAATATTAATATTATTTACTGGTTTGATAACATTTTAGAATATTTTAGAACTTAATGATTGCGCTAAATTATTGACCAATATTCATCATATTTTAGTCTAAAAATAAAAATAGTATGATTATGATCATTTCATAATATACAAATACCAAATCATTGTTATACACCTGAAACTAATATATTATATGTCAGTTATAACCCAATTTAAAAATAATATGATTATGTCAATAGATACCAAAAAACATATTTGAGACTATATTTAATAGCATCTATTTTTTAAAACTGTGGTAAAAATAAACTATCAAGTTTACTATCTTAACCATTTTTTTTGGTATTTTTCTGAAGTTGGAAACGGGGAGGCAGTCAGACTCCCGCATGTGCCCGACTTAACCATTTTTAAGTGTATAGTTCAATAGTGCTGAATATAGTCACATTATTATGCAACCTAACATCCTTTTTTATTACTGACTCTATACACTAGAATGGCAGTATATTTTCTTGACATATAAATAATATCTATATAAAACCAATATTTGCTCTCTTAATGTAAGTGAATGTTAATGTTGAAATACTAGAGATGCTCCCACTAAAGCAAGGAAAGAACATGAGTCATTTTGGAATTTCTCACTAATGAATCAGATAAAAGAAATTAGAGTTATAGCAATCAGAAAACATGTTATCAAGTATAGATATATAAAAAGTCAAGGGAATTAACTGAAAACCATTAGAACTAATAAGATGACTTTGTTAAATGCCTGTTTACCAAATAAAATATTAAAATCATTTACTCTCTTAAAATGAGCAATAACCATTTAGAATATATAATGGAAAATAAAGAGCCAAACAACATAAGAGAGTGAGCTCACTCAGTAGCCCCCTTTCCACTATAAACATAAAAAAACAAAATGCTGGGTAGAAGATAACAAAGAATGTGACTAGCCAAATATTCATCACATTTTCATGCATATACCCTTTGACTGGGCTATTCTGTTTCCATGTATTTGTCCTACAGTAATATGCATATATGTGTGAAATGACACAGTAAAAGGCTAATTATTTTGGCATTGTCAGAAGTAGCATAAAGTTGAAAATCATTTAAATGTCCACTTTTAGGGGACTAATCTGTTAAAATAAATTATGGTATATACTTACAATGAAATGTGATATGGCCCTTAAAATGAAGCAGCCATATATTCATGTATACTGGTATGAAAAGACCTCTAAAATACATTGTTTAAAAAAATAATATTAAGGTACTGATCGTTGTATCTGGTGTCTTACCATGTGAGCTGAAACTGCTGTTGTCGAGGTTCCCTGTAACTAAATCCAGTGACCAGTGCTCAATCCTCCCCTTAATTGATCTCTCCATAGCATTTGACCCAGCTGTGACCTTACTTCACGTGGCTTACAAGACACCACACTCTATTTTTTCTCTTACTTTACTGGTCACCAGAGGCAAATTTCACATTTTGGGGGGTTGCAAATTTTGGGTGGCTCTATTTAAGAAAGCAGATATAATATTACAAATACAAAGTGAGGTAAGAACTGATGTATAATTGTTTAGAATAATGGAAAAAATAATAACATTAGAACCATAAAGATTCAAGTCCTTTTTTTAATTTTTTAATTCTTACTGGGCAGTTTACTAGAAATGCATACATAGAAACACTTTCTTATCACAACCTAATTTCCACTTCTTACCTAGAACACATGACATCTCCCAGCAACTCCCAGCACTCAAAGGGACAGGTGCTAATGAGGGGGCTTTAGACTGAAGACCTTTCGTTAGTGTCATGCGAAATCCACTTCTCTTGCTTACTCCTCAGTCTCCTAAGCTGGTTCCTTCTTCTCCCTAATATCTTTAATAGAGTGTCCCAGTCTCAGTTCTTGGCCGACTCTTCTCTAGTTGTACTCCCTCACTTGGTGGTTTCACCGAGCTCACCTATCTTGTGGTTTTCATTACCATCTAGGTGTTGTTAGCTCCTAAATTTATATCTTCAGTCCAAACCTCTCTCCTGTACTCCAGACTAGTATCTCCAGCTACCTACTCAACAGCTCCATTTAGATGTTTTCTAGATATCTCAAACTTAGAATGTTGAAAACCACACCTCTGATCTCACTCCCAAAATTGGTCTACTCGCCTTTCCCTGCCTCGTTGATGGCAACTCCATCTTTCCATTTGTTCAGATCAAGCATCTTTCTACTTGACTTCATCCTTGATTCCTTTCTCTCATACACACCATCCAATCTGTTAGCAAATTCTGCTGGTCCTGCCTTTAGAATTTGACCATTCCTCCCACCCCCAAACACACTTTTACTATGTTGCAAAATGGGTCCCAGAGAAGTAGGTTCAGATGGAGATTTGCATGCCAGAGAAGATAAGCTGACATATGTTCCCAGAGGGGAAGAACCAGAAATGTTTGATGAGCAGCGCCATGACTTTTATAATTTAGGTGGATAGAGAGAGAGTGTTATAAATGTGGAGAGGGATTTTGTAAGAATGAAGGAAAGTGTTGGTGGATTTGAGCATACAAACGTTAAAAATATCTCTGTGTCAAAAATAATAAATTATTTGAGCAAAGCCATTTTTAACATATAATTAGACCAATGATTAGAATCATTAAAATACAAGTAATTTAAACAAATCAGTAGCTTAAAAAATGTTTACCAGTACTGTATTTTAAAATGGACTAAGATGATAAACTGAAAAAGAAAAAAAATGCAAATGGAAGAGTGTTTGACCTCATTAGTGATTAAAGCAAGATGCAATCTTTATGCCTATAAGATGATGATAACCTGTTTTGATGAAAATATTTGACTCTGTGTACGATCTTGATGCTGGATGTGTTTCAGTAAAAAGAAGCCGTTCTTGGAGGGCAGTTTGACAGTAGGTATGAAAAGTTTAGATTTAAAATGCCCATCACTTGACAAGACATTTAGCACAGTTTTGGGAATTTAAGTAAAGATGTACAGAAATATTTAGATTAAAGGAAGTTCACTGCAACATTGTTTATAGTTCAGGAAAAGTGGACTTAATTAAATGATCAACAAAAAAAGACAGGTTAAATAAACTATTGTTTATCCATATGGTGGAATATTTGCACATTAAAAATGTGGGTAGGAAATATTTTATTTTATAATATTGAGAGAAAATAGATTATAGAATAGTATGAATAATCCCATTTTGTTTGAAAAAAATTATATATGTGTATATAAGAAGAGTTTAAAAGGGGCCCTGGCTAGGTGGCTCAGTTGGTTAGAATATTGTCCCAACAGGCCGAGGTTTTGGGTTCAGTCCCCAATCAGGGCACATACAAGAATCAACCAGTGACGGCATGAATAAGTGGAACAACAAATTGATGTTTCGCTCCCTGTCTTTGTCTCTCTCCCTTCCTCTCCCCCTAAAAATCAATTTAAAAAATTTTTTAAAGAATCTGAAAGGATATACATCAAAATATTAACACTGGTGTGATTATCGGTGTTTTTTCTATTTTGATAATCTATATTTCTAATTTTTATCATGAACATGTATTGCTTATGTAGTATTTTAAAATATAGTAAAGATAAATCAGTGGCAGTGGTTGGTACACATTTCACCCGTAGGCCTGACTGATGTGCAGTGTTTCTATTTTTCCTAAAGTCGGCCTGTTCTCGTGTCTTGGACCCACAGTTCCGGTGTTCATTCACTCTTTGCTGCTAGTACATCCTGACTTTATGTCCCTGTTCTGGTAACTGGGCTTCTGCCTTTTCCAGTCATTCCCACCTCCTTTTCTTAGTAACATCTTTTGAATCTCAGGTTTTCTAATATCAAGACCAAGACTTCCTGTCACTGATTGCCTTCCTGGAGATTGGACTCTGGCCCCAAATTCCAGGCTGGTGTCAGCGATCCAGTCCCTCCTGATGGACATCCGTGATTCAGATAGACTTGCCGCACTCTGCCTGCCGGTTGGGTGACCAGCTTCTAACGTGTATTGGGCAGCCATCTGTTCTGCTGCGGCTGCCGCGCCTCCCGCCCCGACGTGCCCAGCTGCCAGCTGCAGCGCCTCCCGCCCCGACGTGCCCAGCTGCCAGCTGCAGCGCCTCCCGCCCCGACGTGCCCAGCTGCCAGCTGCAGCGCCTCCCGCCCCGACGTGCCCAGCTGCCAGCTGCAGCGCCTCCCGCCCCGACGTGCCCAGCTGCCAGCTGCAGCGCCTCCCGCCCCGACGTGCCCAGCTGCCAGCTGCAGCGCCTCCCGCCCCGACGTGCCCAGCTGCCAGCTGCAGCGCCTCCCGCCCCGACGTGCCCAGCTGCCAGCTGCAGTTTGTTTCCTGCCCTTCCCAGATTGCTCTGTGTCACTGTAGTTCCCTAGCATCCCCTCGTACATTTCTTATCTGTTACATTTTCCCCAGGATTTTCTCTTCTCAGCTACCAAACACAATTAAAGAATCAACTGGTAGTGAGCAACTTGCATTTTCTGCTGTTGTTCAAGGTTTAAGTGACTAAGAAATCATAGGATGAACGTTGACTATCACAGGTGGCATTCATGGTTACACTTACACAGGTGTACCGATAGAGGGCACTCTTCCCATTGCGAGGCACAGTATTGAACTTGAAAGATTTTACCCCAATGCCTCCCAAGCAGGAAATAGCAATGAATTAAACAGTGCTTAATTGTTTTCTCCAATGTTATACCCAGGTTTTACTTTGTTTTTCCCGGGATACATCTGTGTTGAGTCACTTTGCCTACAACAGTGCTTCACCACCGAAATCATACATAAGAGGTAAAATTTTAGTAACATAAAGGAAGTATTTTTTAAGGCATTATCATACCAAGACTATTTGCTCTATTGCTGTTTTTGTCTTATCTGTTGACTTCTAATATCTTTTTTATGAGTTTATCATATGAATTTGCTTTTTTCCCCACCTTCTATATTTCTTCTCTCATGATATTCTATAGCACTTAAAATTTTGATACAGTGTATGCTAATAGCTCTTTAATTTCTAGTTAGTACCTCTCCTCTTTATCACTTGCTGCCTACAAGATATCGCTACTTCAGTATCCTACAATCACCTGACAACTGAACTAATTTCACATGGAATCCTTTGCCAGCTTCTCTGTTACGTGGTGAACACCCAGCAGTCAAACCTATTGTGTATGTTCCTGTTGGTTAGAATGTTGTCCCAACAGGCAATATTTATGGTTTGTGACTCCTAATTCTGTCTGCCTGACAGCTGCAACGCCCACCCAAAGACAAGCCTGGATCACCCGTGCTGGGGTCAGACTCCTCCCCAACTTGGGGGCTCTCTGTTCCAGTGCTTCTAAACTGAACTTATAGAAACCTTTTGATGCTTGTTTGTTTCTTTAACATCATCTGCAAAAAACCTGATTGTACAAATTTGTTGTCTAGTTGAGTCACCTTGAAACTCAGCCAGAATTTTAAGGCTGTGCATCAGTTGCTCCTGTCTTAACCTAGTTTACTTTGCTTTCTTGTTATTCCACATTGCCTCATAGTCATTCTAGCCTCCATAACTTCCCCACATATGGAAGGATTTCCACTCCTCCTCCCCCCAAATTATAGATCCTTAAAGAACTAGCCTGTACCTCACCAAGTCTACCAGTCCATCATCAATTCCCCTCTCCTCTAAACCTCTAAAACACTTAACACTGACACCAGAAAACTTAGCAGACACTTCTGAAATGTTTCATGTTTTAGTCTGAATTATAAGCCACATGGTTGAGGGACCAGGCCTCATATTTATTCTGTTTGCCTCTTGACATCTAGACTGGAATTGAGTACCCAGCAAGTACTCTGTATTATCTATCTATCATCTATCTATCTATATCATCTATCATTTATCTTCCTGTCTATACATCTATCATCTGTTTTTCATTATTCCATTCTTAATTTTTTTAAATTGAATTAAAAATATTACCTTAAAGCTCAGGGCAAGATTGCATGTGACTTTTCAATAGACTCAAGGTGTTAGAAAAACTATTAATGTAAAAATAAAAGTTTTCTAAAGATATTCAGTGGAATGTGGGAAAAAACTCAGAACCTTGAAAGTTTTGAGGAAAAACTATGTTTAAAAACTCTTTTCAATCTTTGAATATAGTGAATTACTTTAACTTTTTGAGACAAGTCTGATTTTAAATATACTTAGCCTCATTCTCGAAACATATGAAGAGTTTTGGGATTCAGAAAATATTACCACTGTATAATTAAAGACATTTAATATTTAACTTTTCAGCACATTCTATAAAAATGCAAACTAATGAGGCATTGCAAAGCTTAGGACTTGCAATGAATAGATTAGAATTGTTTATAATCAATAAAACAATCCTTGGCTTATAAATAGATGCTTTTCTTAAGAAGCGTGAAAGCATTTGTTCCCTTATTTTGTATCTTTCACCTTGTACTTAAGTTTATACTATTGATTTCAATTGATGGCAGGATTTGCTAAAAGATTGGCTGGCATAATTTCAAATTAATTCCATACCATAAAATGAAATGAAAGGAAATTTTACTATTTTACATTTTAAAATTCTATTTATTATTGGTACATTCACGAAATGTTAATTATTCAAGTTTTGTCTATTTAATCATACTGAAACCCTCTGTGGCTTTCTCTTATAGGAAAACTAGGAATAGAAGAATATGCTGTCTTTTATCCACCAAATGGTAAGAGTAATGCTGTTGCTTCCTCTAGTGGGAAATAGGAAAATTGCAACTTTTATAATAAGAATGACTTTCTTATTCTATATCTTTAAATAGGTAATAATATATTATCTGAAATAAGCCTTCTACAGAATACCTATTTTAATTAACTTTTCCGTGTGTGGTAGGTTTGTGCTGAACTGTACATATCCTCTCTGGTTCTCCTTGAGACCGGTAGTAACTTTTGTGGGAAAGCTAAGCAGACAGGTGTCTAGGTCCGGCCCTTAGTGCCTCTCTGAACACCGACTAGTCTGTTAGGAACCTTTCTCCTGCTTTAGTGGAGCAGTGCGGTAATGAGTGGATTGCCTTGTGTTGCACATTATGTTCTCACGATTTGATAAATGCAGTGTTTAGGAAATTAAAAGATTATGAAGACATATGTCACTGAAATAATTTATTTTCATTATGCAAAGTGATCAAATGTATAATGACCTCATTAAGTATTAAATGTCCCTTTGAGATTATTACACAAATTTTAAATTACGCTTCTTGGAAAGTAATAGACAGTAGTCCTTATTATGATAATATTAAGCTGTATCCTGGAGAAGTTCTTTCAGGCCAGAGTAAAACATGGGCTTTGTAATCCATCAGATCTGGGTTCAGATCCCAGTTCTTCCAGCTCGCCCTATGGCCCTTCATCGTCTATATCAGGGGTCCCCAAACTTTTTACACAGGGGGCCAGTTTACTGTCCCTCAAACCGTTGGAGGGCCGGACTATAAAAAAAAAAAACTATGAACAAATCCCTATGCACACTGCACATATCTTATTTTAAAGTAAAAAAACAAAACGGGAACAAATACAATATTTAAAATAAATAACAAGTAAATTTAAATCAACAAACTGACCAGTATTTCAATGGGAACTATGGTCCTGCTTTTGGCTAATGAGATGGTCAATGTCCAGATCCATATTTGTCACTGCTAGCCCTAACAAGTGATAGGACGCGCTTCCGGAGCCGTGACGCATACGTCCCACGTCACCGGAAGTAGTACTGTACGTGAGCGACACCGTACTTTACTCCTCTCACTGACCTCCAATGAAAGAAGTGCCCCTTCCGGAAGTGTGGCGGGCCGGATAAATGGTCTCAGGGGGCCGCATGTGGCCCGCAGGCCGTAGTTTGGGGACCCCTGGTCTATATGGTGGGGATAATGGGCTAAATGAGATCCAGTGTATACAACAGCACAGTGCCTGATATGCATGTAGTGAGCACTCAGGAAACGCAGCTGTCACCAGTGTGTCTAGCTTCTTTACTGACACCTCCATTAAAGCTCAGTTTTCTCTGTGAGTCTCAGTGTGGAGTCTTGAGTCCTCTCACGCCACCCTCCTGGGCCCCTGGGGCACTGGGAACACCCTCCTTAAGCCCTGGTGTTCCAGGGCCCCACCCACCCTTGTCCTGCTGCTCTCCTTTCCACACGTTTGCCTGGGGCTTTTTATCTGCTCTCCGGGCTCTATTTGTTGATTACTCTAAAATTTATATCTTTAATTCTGACCTCAACAATCATTAATTCAAACTTAACACATCTAACCTTGAACTCATAAATTTATCTTCTTATTCCCACAATTCAAAAGAGAAAAACAAAAACAAGATTTTTTTTTTTATTAAGTGAGAGGAGAGGAGGCAGAGACAAACTCCCACATGCACCCGACCAGGATCCACCCAAATAAGCCCTCTACGGGGCAATGTTCTGCCCATCTGGGGCTATTGCTCTGTTGCTTGGCAACTGAGCTATTTTAGCACCTGAGGTAAGGCTGTGGAGCCATCCTCAGTGCCTGGGGCCAACTTGCCATGTCTGTGGGAAAGGAAGAGAGAGAGAGACAGACAGACAGAAAGGGGAGTGGTGGAGAGGGAAACGGTAGCTTCTCCTTATGCCCTGACCAGGAATCGAACCTGGGATTTCCACACGCCTGGCCAATGTTCTACTGCAAAGCCAACCAGCCAGGGCCAAAATTAAATTCTAAACCTAGGCCAATGGTACAGTAATTAGAGCATCATCCTGGAGCACTGAAGTCACAGGTCCGATCCTAGTGGTAACAAGCTTAATCCCCAGATCGCTGGCTTAAACCCTGGTAAGGGCACGTCTGAGAAGCAACCAGTGGGTGCACAACCAAGTGGAACAATAAGTTGATGCCAATCTCTCTCTCTCTCTCAAACAAAAATTCAATTTTTTTTTTAAATGTTTATTGTGTTGATTTTAGAGAGAGATAGAGGAAGGGAGAGAGGGAAAGAGAGACAGAGAGACAGCAACATCAATCTGTTCCCGTATGAACCCTGACCAGGGATTGAATCAGCAAGCTCTGCACTTTAGGATGATGCTCTGACCAACTGAGCTATTGGGCCAGGGCAAAAATATTAAGTTAAATTAAAATTTAAAACAGAACAAAAAGCCCCTACTATTTCTCCCTCAGTTACTTGTTCTCTCATCTAACCAGTAATTCAAGGCCCCAAACCTGGCAGTCATCCTTAATTCCCCTCTTAGTCTCGGACCACCCCCTCATCTACTGATTCACTAGGGACGTCCAGTTTTACCTGCAGAATTCCTCGCCCTAACTGCTGTCTCGTCCTCGTTAGGGCTTTGCTATCTATGAGTTGCTGCAGACACCTAGTTGGTCCTCCTCTTCCTGTCTCTTCCAGCTTTGCTCTGTCTGTCACAGTGCTGTCTGAGATATCTCTCTGAAAGGAAAATAGGAAAATTGCTATTTTTTTTTGAAGATTTCTTAATAGCCTCTCATCTTTTTAAAATTTTTTTGAACTTTTTTTATTGATTGATTTTAGAGAGAGAGGGTGGGGGAAGAGAGAGAGAAACATTGATTTGTTGTTCCACTTATTGATGAATTCATTGGTGGATTCTCATGTGTGCCCTGACTGGGGACCCAACCCGCGACCATGGTCTATCAGGACGATGCTTTAACTGACTGAGCTTCCTGGCCAGAGCTTCCTCCTCTCTGTATGAGTAATATGCAAACCTCTTGGGATGGCACATAAGGACATTTTCTTAAATCATATCAATATCAAACTTAATTATACACACACATACCTACCCACCTACTCTCACAAAAGAACTATAGTGCTTCCTCTCTCATTCCCTGTCCTGTTCACATGCTAGGAATAGCCCGTTCAGCCTTCCTGACCTGGCTGTCAGTCTCAGGTCGGGCACCTCCCTCTTTAGGAAGCTTTCCCTGCGTCCCCCAGTTCATCAGGGTCCTTTCTCTAGGCCCCCGCAGCACCCCGTGTACAGATCCTTGGTGACTCTTGCTGTGTTAGCTGGACAGTGGCTTGCTTTGACTCCCCTCAAGATGCAGGTCACTTGAGGTTCAGGACTCTCTCATTCATTTTTGTTCCCCCAGTGTCTAGCTCTGGTAGAAGTTCAATGGTTATTTATTGGAACTAATTAGAGGCATTTTAATTTTTGCACATCTGTATAACCACTGTTATATCGGTCTCACCAAAATCTTTTTTTTTTTTTTTTTTTTGTATTTTTCTGAAGCTGGAAACGGGGAGGCAGTCAGACAGACTCCCGCATGCGCCCAACCGGGATCCACCCAGCACGCCCAACAGGGGGCGATGCTCTGCCCATCCAGGGCGTTGCTCTGTCGCGACCAGAGCCACTCTAGCGCCTGGGGCAGAGGCCAAGGAGCCATCCCCAGCGCCCGGGCCATCTTTTGCTCCAATGGAGCCTCGGCTGCGGGAGGGGAAGAGAGAGACAGAGAGGAAGGAGAGGGGGAAGGGTGGAGAAGCAGATGGGCGCTTCTCCTATGTGCCCTGGCCGGGAATCGAACCCGGGACTCCTGCACGCCAGGCGACACTCTACCACTGAGCCAACCGGCCAGGGCTCACCAAAATCTTAATTTTCAGATTTTTTATATTTTCCGTGAACAAGAAGTAAAATTCCTCTGAAAAGCCAAAAGAAATGTCTGTGGACTCAAGGTCCCTTCTCTCTGTTCACAGGAGAGCTTTCTCAACTTAGTTTAGGACATACTACATAGCTTTTACCATCACACGCGTCTGACACATTTGGTTTACTGTTCTTATCACCCCTTGTAAAAGTAAAGGCATGGAAAGAAGCTGGTAGAGATAGGAAAAACGACTAACAGTTGAAGTAAAAAAATCAGAGACCGTACAAAGGAAAATATAAAATCTATAAAACAGCCTCTTAAAGCACTCCAGTAAGCCAGTTCAGTACCTGAAAAGCCAGTAACTGTGCCTTTAAAAGGTATCACTGGGCTGTAGCATACCATAATAATTGTAGACATTTATAATGAGGTACCAAGAAAAAATATTGCTATAATAACAACAGTAGTTGCAGTAGCTGTAGCTAACATTTTTCAAGCAGTACTATACCCCAAGCAGTGTGCTGAGAACATTACAGGTATTAATTCATTTAATCCTTAAAAGAACCTTCTGAGACAGGTACTAATATCATCTATTATCCCTATTTATTGATAAAGAAACTGAGGCATAGAATGTTAACTTGCCCAGACTATTAGTGGGAACACCAGGCTTGGAACCCAAGCTCTTTGATTTCAGAAGTGATATTCTTAATCACCATGCCTTGTTGCTTTAGAAAATATTATGGCATTTATTATAGTGTCTTTTAGAAGAAAAGGAAGTGGTTAACATATTGAAAAGGTAAAAGATGTACATATAGGTTCTAGAAAGGATTTTATCCAGAATAAAAATACTTTAATGCTAATATGTAATCCCACAGCTGTCCATAGACTTAATTCTTCAGAATCATTTCTTCTCCCTGGTGAATTTTGAACATTATAAGAGTCAAGAAGGACTTTCTTCTCCAGGCAATGAGTCTCAAGTGGCAGAACAGGAAGGGACCAAGACCAGCTGGTCTGCTGTTCTTCATAACTCAAGGCAATAGTAACAACATTTTTATATTACCCACCCTGTTTTTCAACGTCTGCCAAAGTCGGGCTTGCTTTGAAACCTCAAGGATAGCTGGCCTTGCTTTTCTCTGTGACCACACAGAGGGGTGTGTCTGCAGCTCACTAGCACGTTCTCTGTCCCCGCCCGCCCGCCCAGGCAGAGGTTTGCTCGCTCACCCCCACCCGTGGTCCCTTGCCTGGGGAGGGTATGGTGGGCATAGTGACATCAGATGATACCTTCTCACCTCATTGGAGGCCTTGTCCACAGACAGATTTTCTCTGGTGGGTTCATTAAACAACCGGTGAGCAAAATTTCTGAACCGAGGGAGATTCCTCACAGGAATTTCGTAGGCTTGTCTTGTTTTTATTCTTTGTTTACTGTGTACAACTTGTCTTTATTTATTCGTGTAATAAGTGTTTATCCAGCCCTGCTCTGGCTCCCTCTCCTAGGGGAGAGACAGAGGATAAACAGGTAAACAGGTAGCTAAGGAAACTAATTTCAGCCAGGCCAGAGAGCTCAGGTGGTTAGAGCGTCATCCCCGGATGCAACAGTGGCAGGTTCAATCTCCGATCAGGGCACATAGAGGAACAGATCAATGTTTCTGTCTCTCTCTCTCTCCCTTCCTCTCTAAGATCAATCAGTTTATTTTTTAAAAGATTGAAAATGTAGGAACTTTAAAAAAAAAGAAAAGAATTTCAGGGAGTGATGAAGTGAACAAGGAAAGGGGAAAGAAATGGATTTTAGGTAAGGAAGTGGGGGAGGGCTTGGCTATTTTAGATCAGGTGGTCAGGAAAGGTGCCTCGTATTCACTCTACTTATAAGCTCCAGCAGAACAAGGACCTTGATAGTTCTGATGACAACATATGTACCCAGCACCTAGAATCACACAGGGCATAAGGTCGCCGATCAGTCAACACTGACATGAGCAAGGGAATGTCTGTAGAAGAATACAGAGCAGCAAGAACAGAAGCGAGGAGACGGACTTCCACACATCGCTGACTGAGACTTCAAACACCACAATCTGCTGATACCACTCGTTTCCTGTGAGACAGGAGAAGATGATCAGTTGCGAGTGAACATTAAGAGGAGTTTTAGGACTCTGGAGCAGTGATTCTCAACCAAAAGCAATTCTATATTCACCCCCAACCCTCAGGGAACATTTGGCAATGTCGGAAGATGCTCTGGGTTATCACAACCAAGGGGAAGTGGTGTACTACTAGTATCTCATAACGTCCTGTGACTCTTTACAATAAAGATTAGGAGAGGTTCTTGGAAGAAATAATGAAAATAGGTCATTTTAAGTCTGCTTTGCAAGTGTCAAGTTGATAAATAGCAATATACTTTGTCATCTATATAAAATAAATTTAAAACATCTCATAATCTAAAGTTCATGTGCTGTGTAACTTTAGACATGAATTGAAAATCTAATTAGAATTGTATTTTAAGTATGACTTTTAGATTGATATTTAAGTACAGATTATGTTCTGATGTTTGGGGAAATTTTGACTACTAAAAGTAACACAGTCATATTCTGAAGTTCTAATTAGAAAGATAATGGAAATACTTAGAAAACAATTTACCCATTGTCCTAATCCCTAGTCTTCCTGAGTGGTAGGCTCGTGTGGAATGAGAATAAACAGAGGTAATGATTATTTCAACAAACGAATTAAATAAACTGTACTAAGTAATCCCAAATGAAAGAGTGTAAAAATTTGCTTTCAACTGGAGTGAGGTTAAAGTGAGTCAGTTGTGACAGTTACGGTACAACTATAAATGTTAAGTATTAATAGAGACAGTGAGGAAATGAAGGGAAAATATTTAGTAAGTGCAAAGCATGTTAATATTTGGGGTATTTTCTGAGTCATATTTACTATTTATATCTCATCTAGTTCAAGATTTATTTTAGTTGACAATGTTTACCATTCTGAGCTTTGTCAAAGGCCCATTAAATCATTCCTTTATAAAGTTATTCTTATTGAATGGAGTAGACAGTTAATATTTTAGACTTTCTTCAGATTGATAAGGGAAGGCTAGGCTCTTAAAATAATCACTCATAGCAGACTTGTAGAACTCTTGGGCCAGATAAGAGACGGTGTCCCAAGCATCCGGATGACTGCTGGAAATAATGCTCTTGGATGATGGCCAGGTGGATGAAACTCAACCCTTGAAAAAGTGAAGTGACGAGAGCCAAAGAAAAGGATTTTAAAAAACTGGCCAAGAACATGACAGCGTCTGAGATCAAAGACATGTTCTAGGTGGTGTGTGCCCTCGAGTGTTAATGGATTCTTCAGTGCTTCTCATGCCTCCTGCTGTTGTTTGCCAGAGTCATGACTTTGTCCTTCTTCAACACAGTGCACTGTGTGCCTTTTCTTAGGGTCTTAAGCCCTGGCTAATCTTGATTAAACTGATGTGAATCCTTATCTAACACACACAAAATAGCTTTCCTTAGGTTTAAGCTGCTACGGAAACGTGGTATTCTCCCTTCTGCAGTGTACTAAATACTGCATGGTGTACTTTAAATACATTGACTCATTGGTGTTCGGTACAACACAATGAATTGGTTTTATTGATTGTAATTTTCAGAAATAGAAATGGAGACTCAGAGTGTTGGTAGTTGGCCCAGAGTCATACAGAATTCAAACTCATGTCTGTGTGACTCCATTGGCTGAGGGGTGGCAATCAACTTGGCAGGATTCGCGTTGCTTGTGGATTAGGGAAGAGAAATGAAGCTGCTGATGTTAGATTGTGGCCAAATCCTGAACAGTTAAGTATTCTTTACCCTGAAAGGAACAAACACAGTCACATTTAGGCATAAGGAATGAGGGGAACTAGAAAGCAAAGATGAGTGGTTTCCAACCACCAGTCTGCAGACCGGTGCTGGTCTGCCAGACATTTCAGGCCTGCCAGAAATTTCCCACTGGTCTGTGTTAACTCTTCCGTGAGCCAGCAGGGCAGACCAGTGGTTGAAAAACACTAGCAGAGGTGACTCCCAGCTTTCTTCCCTGAAGACTATGGAGGTAAAGAGTCCTTTCCAGACGGGGGATCCAGAAGGAGGCACAAGACACTGGGCTTTCCTCATCTGAATTACAGTTTTATAAAAAGATAGTGGTGGAAAGAGAGAGAAAACAAGTATGACAGAGTGTCTAGGAAAGTAGCTACAGTTAAGGAGTGGGGCCAGAGAGAGAACTAGCCAAATACACAGCACACGCACACACACACAAAAGTAAACAATGAACAGCAGAAGTTTCAGAGAGGCAGGCAGCCTGACCTACAAGGTGTCATTAGCATCTGAGGCTCAGATCTGAGAAGGAACTTTCAGTTGCTTTGGGGCCAGAACATACAGAGGAGATCCCAGATTTAGCAATCAGGAGTTGGGGTCATAGTGACACTGAAAGTAGCAGCATCCATGCTACCTGTCCCTTCTCAGACAAATAAGTAGAGACAGGGTCTGATCTTGATGGCCGCTTTATTCAGATAGCCAGAAATTCGAGGAGATGGGGGTTTAGTACCCTAAAAAGCAATCTCAACCTCTTATCCTGAGCCAACCTTTTTATAAGGGGAGCAAAGGGGTAGATAAGGGAATTGTATTATCAAGGGAGAAGTAATCAGGTCATAGTAAAAGTTAATTGGATCACAGTCAGCAGGCACTCAGTCCTTGGAGCACAAGGCTCTGCTTGCAGATCCCTGGGGTTCAAAGGTGGATCACTGACAGATCTCCTTAAGTCATGCAGGCCCGTTCAGGAATCCCAGTTCCTGGAACAAAGCTTTTACTTGCATTAACCATTCAGCCTATTGATGATAGCTAAAGTGACAATTATTTAAGCTAAAATTTTAACTCTTGAGTTCCCCCCTATCAATAGGTGTAGAAACCAGTTTACAAGGAGTTGGGGATATATAATGAGGAAGTAAAGGAAGTCAATTTAGATAATTTTTAAAAAATTAAGCTTGGGGCCCTGGCCGGTTGGCTCAGCGGTAGAGCGTCGGCCTGGCGTGCGGGGGACCCGGGTTCGATTCCCGGCCAGGGCACATAGGAGAGAAGCACCCATTTACTTCTCCACCACCCCCCTCCTTCCTCTCTGTCTCTCTCTTCCCCTCCCGCAGCCAAGGCTCCATTGGAGCAAGGATGGCCCGGGCGCTGGGGATGGCTCCTTGGCCTCTGCCCCAGGCGCTAGAGTGGCTCTGGTCGCGGCAGAGCGACGCCCTGGAGGGGCAGAGCATCGCCCCCTGGTGGGCAGAGCGTTGCCCCTGGTGGGCGTGCCGGGTGGATCCCGGTCGGGCGCATGCGGGAGTCTCTGTCTGACTGTCTCTCCCCGTTTCCAGCTTCAGAAAAATACAAAAAAAAAAAAAAAAAATTAAGCTTGGTTTCATGGGAAAGAAAGAGATTAGACATTTGTTTGATGGAAAAGTCCAGGGAAGAAAATGAACTTTTAATTATGTTATTGTTGAGGATATTTATAATAATTTGTAATATCCTTGGCTGAAAGGTTACAGTAGAATGGGAGAGACTGAAGATACAAGTCCTTTGGTGGGACTTATCCACCCCTTTCCTCTCCGCCACTAGTAAGAGAGGAGCAGATGCCACCACTGTCCCCCTCAAGACCTGCTAATCTCCATAAACTTATCCCATTTTATGTCAGTCACCACACGGAGCCCAGGATTTTCAGGTCACCCCTTATCTGGTGACTCATACCTCCTGGCTTCAGTGGCTCTTTGATCAGTAGGGGCTCCCCCACCCCCAGCCTCGTCCTCTCTGTCCCCCTTTCCTCCATTATTTCTCTTAGTTGCACTTATCGGTGTCTGACCTGTGTTCACTTACTTTGTTGTGGTGTTTCTGTCTGTTGGTTAAATAAGTTTGTAAATATGATATATATGTTTGCTCGCTTATAGTTTGCATTGGGTGTGGGGGACAGGCTGTAAGCAGGCCGGGTCGTTATAGCCTGAGGCTTAGTTTTAAGACTAAGCTTTTCCCCACACCCTTGACTGTTGCATGATGTGGGGTGGTGTACTCTCATGAGGAATCCCATTTATGCCTCAGATAAGTGACTTTGTATCAGAGACTTCCTTGTTTGTATGTTGGATTAAAGGTTTTGATTTCTACACTATAAAATGGGGCAGAGGAGCCCATGCTGGAGGAGAGCAGAGAAAGGCCACGTAGAGGAGCGGAGAAGCAGCCAAGATGGTGGAGTGCTGAAGGAGAAGCCAGTTTGTGCAGAGTTTGTGCAGAGAAAAGGAGATGGGGAACAGAGGTGAATAAGGCTGGTGATGTAGAAACCTTTGATTCTAGGAAACTTGGATAAGTCAGTGGCTTTGGGAGCCATGAATGGAAAGGGAAGTGTTTTCCCTCTGTGTATATTTCTTGCCCACCCATTAAAGCTAATGGCCCACCAATTCTTGGCTCCGTTGTTTCATTACCGTCTGTCTGAATCAGATGCAAACGTGCACGAGCCAGGCTGCTGTGATGGTGGCCGTGGCTACTGGCCATGCACTGTCCCTAATAAAAAGTGAGCTTTAGCTGTTGGGATCAGTATGTGTAAATATTTGTGAGTAATGCGCACACAGGGGAGGAGAGAAGACTTGGTGGGGCAGGATTCCTAAGCAGAGGCCGGCAAACTTCTTCTGAAAGGGGCCAGATGATAAAGATTGTAAATTTTGGAGGCCACAAACAGTGTCTGTCAAATATTCTTCTTTGTTTGTTTGTTTGTTTGTTTTTAAATAATCCTTTAGAAAATGTAAAAGTCACTCTTAGCTCACAGGCTGCCCAGAAACGAGGCACGGACCTGGCTGTCGCCTGCAAGCCACCATGCAAGTCGGGGAAACGGTGAGAGCGCGGGCGAGGAGTCTGGAGAGGACAAAGGAAGCAGCGTCCTCTGCAGCCCTCCCTCGGGTGGAAGGAGAAAACACACGGAAGGCGGGAAGAGCGTTCGGGGTAAAGGACCAGCGAGTGAGGGAGCTCATGACGTCAGCCTCCTGTGGGGAGGAAAATGAGTTCTGTGTGTTAAGCACTTGAAGAGTAGGAAGTGTTGAAAGAACCGGGTGGCTAATCAAATACAAGTGAACGAGATAATTGATAAGTAACACAGGGTTCAGCCAAGGACAGACAATGTGAATGTGGTGTGTTCTAGATAATTAGGGGGAGATGGGGACATCAGCACCTAAGAATTCTCGCTAGTGATGCTGTAAAATTCTAAAGACGATTGGCCTGGCATCCTAGCTCAGAATAATATTGGATTTCCTCAGATTCTTTTCTGATAAAATTACTTCTAGAAACAGCAAAGAAGTATGAGTTAATTTGTGAATGACAGCATCAATAATTAACTTTTATTAAGGGCCTAACCTATTTATTTATTAATGGATAAGCTACAGCCATGTCTCATTTAATCGTATCATATAGGTTCTAGCATTATCTCTGATTGACAACTGAGGAAACTGAAACTGAAGAAGTTAAGAAATCACCCAGAGGCACAAAGTTCTTAAGCGATAGAGCTAGATTAACCCACTGGAGTCTGTCCAGCACCCAGTCTGTGCTCTTACCTTACCACAATAAGGTGCTGATCAATGACTTACTATCCGTGTGGAGGGAGGTCTCTAGTAACCCACTCTACCCTTGCTCTGTTTTGTTCAGCATTTTATAATGCTTCAGATGAGGATGTAGATAGTGTAGTTACGAATTTTTCATTACTGTGGAACCAGGAAGAGTAGGAAATACGCTAGATAACATAAGAGAATTCAGGATTATCTCAAACTGGAATGGCTCACCAAAGAACTAACGTAATGGAGATAAAAATATAATCCTTTACTTAGGTCACGAACAACTGCACTGTGTTTTAGCTATGTGGTGTAAAGGCAGAAAAATGCTTAGAGGTTTTAGTCCCCTCACTTTAAGGACCGTGGTGCACCGTAGCTTGTCCAGGGTGAAAATAGAGTAAGGAAGCTAGCTATAGAGGACCACTTTATCTGAGGAACCACTAAAGAAAAACATAAAGTCTTCTGTAATTGAAAAATAAAAAAATTTTTAAAAACTCATGAAGTCATGTGGGGGAGGAACCTCGTGGTGATGGAGGTAGAGGGAGAGAACAGTGTCCTCAAATATATCTGAAAGATTTGAGAAACAAGTCAGACTTGTTCTGTGCGACCTTTGTGGTCAGAATTCAGAATAATAAGTGAGGCTTACACGGAGCCAGAGTGGACGCAGTATGAGAAACAACTCCCCCCAAGTTTAGCCTGTTCGTAATTGTAACTGGTTGCTTTGGGAATTAAAGCATCTCCTATTGCTGCATGTGTTTTATTATTTTTTTTAATTTATTAAATTTAATGCAGTGACATTGATAAATCAGGGTACATATGTTGAGAGAAAACATCTCCAGATTATTTTGACATTTGATTGCGCTGTATATCCCTCCTCCAAAGTCAAATTGTCTTCTGTCACCTTCTATCTGGTTTTCTTTGTGCTCCTCCCCTTCCCCACCCCCTCTCTCCTTCCTCGCCCCATCCCCCCTCCCCCCACCCCCTACCCCCATTGCCGTCACATTCTTGTTCATGTCTTTGAGTCTCATTTTTATGTCCCACCTATGTATGGGTTCATATAGTTCTTAGTTTTTTTCTGATTTACTTATTTCACTCCATATAATGTTATCAAGGTCCATCCATGTTATTGTAAATGATGCGATGTCATCATTTCTTATGGCTGAGTAGTATTCCATAGTATATATGTACCAAAGCTTTTTAATCCACTCGTCCTCTGATGGACACTCGGGCTGTTTCCCGATCTTCGCTATTGTGAACAATGCTGCCACAAACATGGGAGTGCATTTCTTCTTTTCATACAGTGCTATGGTGTTCTTGGGGTATATTCCTAACAGTGGGATAGCTGGGTCAAAAGGCAGTCGATTTTTAATTTTTTGAGGAATCTCCATACTGTTTTCCACAGTGGCTGCACCAGTCTGCATTCCCACCAGCAGTGCAAGAGGGTTCCCTTTTCTCCACATCCTCGCCAGCACTTATTCTGTGTTGTTTTGTTGATGAGCGCCATTCTGACTGGTGTGAGGTGATATCTCATTGTGGTTTTAATTTGCATTTCTCTAATGATTAGTGATGTTGAGCATTTTTTCATGTGCGTATTGGCCATCTGTATGTCCTCTTTGGAGAAGTGTCTATTCATTTCTTTTGCCCATTTTTGGATTGGATTGTTTGTCTTTCTGGTATTAAGTTTTACAAGTTCTTTATAAATTTTGGTTATTAACCCCTTCTCAGATGTATTGTCAAATATATTCTCCCATTGTGTAGTTTGTCTTTTTATTCTGTTCTTGTTGTCTTTAGCTGTGCAAAAGCTTTTTAGTTTGATATAGTCCCATTTGTTTATCCTGTTTTTTATTTCACTTCCCCGTGGAGATAAATCAGCAAATATATTGCTCTGAGAGATGTCAGAGAGCTTACTGCCTATGTTTTCTTCTAATATGCCTATAGTTTTAAGGCTTACATTTTAGTCTTTTATCCATTTTGAGTTTATTTTTGTGAGTGGTGTAAGCTGGTGACCTAGTTTCATTTTTTTGCAGGTAGTTGTCCAATTTTCCCAACACCATTTGTTAAAGAGGCTATCTTTACTCCATTTTATTTCTTTACCTCCTTTGTCAAATATCAGTTGTCCATAGAACTGTGGGTTTATTTCTGGGTTCTCTGTTCTGTTCCATTGATCTATATACCTGTTCTTATGCCAGTACCAGGCTGTTTTGAGTACAGTGGCCTTGTAGTATAACTTGATATCAGGAAGTGTGATACCTCCCACTTTATTCTTCTTTTTTAAGATTGCTGAGGCTATTCGTGTTCTTTTTTGGTTCCATATAAATTTTTGGAATATGTGATCTATATCTTTGAAGTATGTCATTGGTATTTTAATTGGTTTTGCATTGAATTTATAGATTGCTTTGGGTAATATAGACATTTTAATGATGTTTATTCTTCCTAACCATGAGCACAGTATATGCTTCCACTTGTTTGTATCTTCCTTGATTTCTTTTATCAATGCTTTGTAATTTTCCGAGTACAACTCTTTAGTCTCCTTGGTTAAGTTTACTCTTAGGTACTTTTTTTTTTTTTTTTTGTAATTGTGAAGGGGATTGTTTCCTTAATTTCTCTTTCTGACTGTTCATTGTTGGCGTATAAAAATGCCTCTGATTTCTGAGTATTGATTTTATATCCTGCCACTTTGATGAATTTATTTATCAGGTCCAGTAGTTTTTTGACTGAGACTTTAGGGTTTTCTATATACAATATCATATCATCTGCAAATAATGATAGTTTTACTTCTTCTTTTCCAACTTGAATGCCTTTTATTTCTTCTTCTTGTCTGATTGCTGTGGCTAGGACTTCCAGGACTGTGTTAAATAAGAGTAGTGAAAGAAGGCACCCCTGCCTTGTTCCTGATCTTAAGGGTATTGCTTTTAATTTTTGCCCATTGAGTATGATGTTGGCTGTGGATTTCTCATAGATGGCTTTTATCATGTTGAGGTATGTTCCCTGTATTCCCACTTTGCTGAGAGTTTTGATCATAAAAGGGTGCTGGATTTTATCAAATGCATTTTCTGCATCTATTGAAATTATCATATGGTTTTTCTCCTTCTTTTTGTTTATGTGATGAATCACATTGATTGATTTATGAATATTGTACCAGCCTTGCCTCCCCAGAATAAATCCCACTTGATCATGGTATATGATTTTTTCCATATATTGTTGCATCCGGTTTGCTAATATTTTGTTGAGGATTTTAGCATCTATATTCATCAGAGATATTGGCCTATAATTTTTTTTGTGTTGTCTTTGCCTGGTTTTGGAGTCAGAATTATGCTCGCCTCATAAAAGGAGCTTGGAAGTCTTTCTTTCTCTTGAATTTTTTGAAATAGTTTGAGGATAGGAGTTAGTTCTTCTTTGAATATTTGGTAGAATTCAGTTGTGAAGCCATCAGGCCCAGGACTTTCTTTTATGGGAGTTTTTTGATAACTGTTTCAATCTCATTTGGTGTAATCGGTCTGTTTAGGTTTTCTGATTCTTCCAGATTGATTTTTGGAAGATTGTATGTTTCAGGGAATTTGTCCATTTCATCTAGGTTGTCTAGTTTTTTGGCATACAGTTCTTCATAGTATTTTCTTACAATATTTTGTATTTCTGTTGTGTCAGTTGTTATTTCTCCACTCTCATTTCTAATTTTATTTATTTGAGTCCTCTCTCTCTTTTTCTTGGTGAGTCTAGTTAAAGGTTCATCGATCTTGTTTACCTTTTCAAAAAACCAGCTCCTAGTTTCATTGATCCTCTGTATTGTTTCTTTAGCCTCTATGTCATTTATTATTTCTGCTCTGATCTTTATTATTTCCTTCCTTCTACTACATTTGGGCTTTACTTTCTGTTCTTTTTCTAGTTCTTTTAGATGCAGGGTTAAGTTGTTTATTTGAGCTTTTTCTAGCTTCTTAAAGTGTGCCTGTAGTGCTATGAACTTCCCTCTCAGTACTGCTTTTGCTGTGTCCCATAAATTTTTAGTTGTTGTATGCTCATTGTCGTTCGTTTCTAGGAATTTTTTTATTTCTTCTTTGATCTCATTTTTAATCCATTCATTATTTAACAACCTGCTATTTAGTTTCCATGTGTTTGAGAATTTTTGAGCTTTTCTGTTGTGGTTCATTTCTAGTTTCATGCCGTTGTGATCGGAGAAAGTGCTTGATATGATTTCAATCTTCTTATATTTGTGGAGAGCACTTTTGTGCCCTAACATGTGGTCTATCCTAGAGAATGTACCATGAGCACTTGAAAAGAATGTATATTCTGCTGCTTTACTGTGAAAGGTTCTGAGGATATCTATTAAATCGAGTTGATCTAGTGTGTCCAATAAGTCTGCTATTTCTTTGTTAATTTTCTTTCTTGAGGATCTATCTAGTGATGTTAGTGGGGTATTGAAATCCCCTACTCTTATAGGTATTGCTGTTGATCTCGCCCTTAAAATCCATCAAAGTCTGCTTTATATATTTAGGTGCTCCTATATTAGGTGCATAGATATTGATAATAGTTATATCTTCCTGTTGGATTACTCCCTTTATCATTATGTAGTGGCCTTCTTTATCTCTTACTATATTCTTTGTTTTAAAGTCCAATTTGTCTGATATAAGTATTGCTACCCCAGCTTTTTTTTAATTTCCATTTGCATGAAATGTTTTTTTCATCCTTTACCTTCAATCTATGTGTATCTTTTGTTCTAAGGTATGTCTCTTGTAGACAGCATATGTACGGATCCTGTTTTCTTATCCACGCAGCTACCCTATGTCTTTTGATTGGATCATTTAATCCATTTACATTTATGGTTATTATAGATATGTAGTTGTTTATTGCCATTTTCTTCTTTAAAGGTGTATTCCTTTTTTGCTATATTATTTTACCACTTTGATCTGTTTACAACAGACCCCTTAACATTTCCTGCAGCATTGGTTTGGTTGTAATGAATTTCTTGAGTTGTTTTTTGTCTGGGAAGCTTTTTATTTCTCCTTCAATTTTAAACGATAGCCTTGCTGGATAAAGTAGTCTTGGTTGTAGGTTCTTGTTCTGCATTACTTTGAATATTTTTTGCCATTCCCTTCTGGCCTCAAGTGTTTCTGTTGAGAAGTCGGATGTCATCCTTATGGGGGCTCCTTTGTAGGTGATAGCTTTTTTTCTCTTGCAGCTTTTAATATTTTCTCTTTATCGCTTAGCTTTGGTATTTTAATTATGATGTGTCTTGGTGTAGGTTTCTTTGGGTTTCTCTTTAATGGAGTCCTCTGTGCTTCTTGAACTTGTGAGAGTTTTTCCTGCATTAATTTAGGGAAGTTTTCAGCTATGATATGATTGAAGAAAGTCTCTATCCCTTGTTCTTTTTCTTCTTCAGGAACCCCTATAATGCGGATGTTATTTCTCTTTATGTTGTCACAGAGCTCTCTAAGAGTTTCCTCAGACTTTTTGAGTCTCTTCTTTTTTCTTCTCTGCTTTCATGCCTTCATTCCAGTTGTCCTCCAACTTGCTGATTCGATCCTCAGCTCTATCCATCCTGTTTTTAATTCCTTCCATTGTGGTCTTTATTTCTGATATTGTATTTGTCATCTCCGACTGACTCTTTTTTATACTTGCTATTTCTTTATTTAGGTGTTCATAATGACCATCCATTGTTGTTCTAAGATCCCTAAGCATCCTTACAATCATTATTTTGAACTCCGCATCTGGAAGTTTGATTATTTCCATATCACTCAGTTCATCTCTTGAAGGTATCTCTTGTGGTTTCATTTGGATTGCACTTTTTTGTCTTCTCATTGTGTTTGGGTGTTTTATTTGCAGAGTTGGTTGAGTCTAAGCTTGGTGTTGTCTGCCTCCAGTTTTCAGTTGTGTTATTTCTAGGTCTTCTTGGGTTGGCATCAGCTATTATTTGTAATCCACTTCCGGATTTGGGCAGCTTTGAAGTCTTGATTTGTTTGTTTTCTTAACAGGTGATAGTCTTGTTTACTGATCTCAGCAGGGGGCTTCCTTGAAAGTGTATCCAGGAATGTGATGGGAGTAACCTGAGACTTTGAAGGCCTCTTCAGCCAACTAATCTCTCTGGGGGCAGGGTGTTTTCTCAGCTTCAGTTGGGGGAGGTGTATCTCAGATCTCCATGCAGACCTGAGTTACTGCCCCTCCTCCCCACTTCTTGTTTTCAGGTGTGTCTTGTTGCACTGATGGAGCTGGAGAGATGTCTGGAGATCTCTGATCTGGAAGCAGTTCAGTACTGTTTTGTGGAAGGTTCAGTCCCTCCCCCAGCTATGGCCGCCTCCAGCATGGATGAGTCAGCTTTTTTAGTTCGTTTCCTGCGTTCCTTAGCCCCTCACAGTCTGTCCCTCTCCCTGTCCTTTCCACTTGGGAGATAAGCTGGTCTTTTCAACACACCTCACTCCCTGGTCATCAGGCAAGTGGCTGTGAGCAGTATTTTCTGCTCTTTTCCCTTGGGTGAGATCCCCTCTGGGCTCTCAGCCTCCCCCTCCCCTCCGTTCCTGTAAGCAGAGGAGATTCAGGCGCTCCCTACCAGGTTTGTTGTGGCTTCTTTGCTCCTTGGTTTTTGAGAGCTGTTCTTGTAGTCCAGAGTTGGTTTTTCATGCTGATTTTTTCTAAATTGATTTGTATTCCAGTTTAGTGATGAGAGCTGGGCATCTGTGTGTCCACCTACTCTGCTGCCATCTTCCCCTCTGGCCTCTCCAGGGCCATAGTAGGTGCTCCTTCCAGCTGGGCTTTCATCTCATGGAGACTGCGGATTGCAACTCCAGCCCATTTCTCCTCATCCTCCAAAGAGGAACTGAAAACACCAGCTCCCGTTGCCGGTCTCGAGCCCCGGGCTCGCTGGATGTGTTTTAAATGGAGACAGAACAATAGTTTATTATAACTTACTCTAGATCAGTGGTCCCCAGCCTTTTTGGGCCACGGACCGGTTTAATGTCAGAAAATATTTTCATGGACTGGCCTTTACGGTGGGATGGATAAATGTATTATGTGACCAAGACAAGCGTCAAGAGTGAGTCTTGGATGATATAACAGAGGGAATCTGGTCATTTTTTAAAAATAAAACATAGTTCAGACTTAAATATAAATAAAATGTAAATAATATAAGTTATTTATTCTTTCTCTGCAGAATGGTACCAAATGGCCCATGGACCAGTACCAGTCCACGGCCCGGGGGTTGGGGACCACTGCTCTAGATGACCTCTGGAGTCCCTGCCTCTGAATATGTCAAACAAATAAAGCATTTCCATGCTGTTTTTCAAAAAAGTAAACTCAGCTTTCTTCTGGAATGTGTTTGCAATCTGATTTGGTACAGTGATAGATATGTAGTGGTGTGTGTATTACAGTACTTCTGTTTCAAACCTAAGCTGTACAAGTTCTAATTTTTCACTTATAATGTGACAAGATGTTTAGCACACCAAGTTAAGGCTCCGAGTGTTTCTTTGAAGTGGACATGTAATCTGCCTGTGTATAATTCTTGCCAAAGACTACACTGAATTTGTACCATATTCCTACCAATACTTCTTGTAAACCCCATGCTAGGATATAATTTTTACAGAGGAATGCATCTGTAAAAGAGGTGCCTGGACATGCTCACTTATCTTTAAACAGACTGGATTAAAATGTACAGGATGAATTTGTTTCAGAAAAGACATAATCTATTGACTATCTGAAACCATTATAATTAGTTCTTGAACTTAGTTCTGTAGCACCTGAAACCTATATAATTTTGTTAACCAGTGTCAGCGCAATATATTAAATGAAAAAAAAAACAGTTCTGTGAACTACCTTGTTCTTTTTTGCCCTGTTTTTGTAATACATATTCACAGTTGTATTTTTAAAAACATTTTTATTTATTCATTTTAGAGAGGAGAGAGGGAGAGAGAGAGACAGAGAAGTGGGGAGGAGCAGGAAGCATCAACTCCCATAGGTGCCTTGACCGGGCGAGCCCAGGGCGACCTCAGCCTTCCAGGTCAACATTTCTTTCCCCTGTGCCAGCACAAGTCAGACCAAAGCTGAATTCTGTAACATCACCAGAAAATTAATTGAATATATTGTATATTGCAAACCTCTAGTGCGCTTTTTAGAAGGTATTAAAAAGCATATCTTTTTGTTCTTTACCATCATCTAAATCTCTCTGACATTCATGAGCAAACTTGAAACAAAAACAGGGAAACTTTCTATTTTCAGTTTTAATCCTCTAAAGTTTACCTAACAGTTCAGTGGGCATTCTAACTGAAAAGAAATACTTTTTTTATTTCTTTTAGGTGTAATACCTTTTCATGGATTTTCAATGTACGGTAAGTTGGGTTTGAAAATACTGTTTTACTTATACTTTAGAAAATTAAACATGAAGACCACACTTTATAGCACAACACCCATACACTTAAGTTATTGTGGTGATTTTTAAACATTGAGTTTAATATTTGTTTATATGCCCAATGAAAAAAAGTCCTGATCGCTCAGATGGTGAGTGCTTGACAAACTAGAATTAAAACACACTGTGTAGATGGGTCCGTGGTTTACCATTTCTCATCCAATGGGAACTAGAAATATACATTAGTATTTGGTTCTATTGGTATAAAATGAAGTTGCTTAAATTCCTGAAATTTAGTTCTCATCAGTCATTTGTAAAATGAATAGGTCAGAAAGAATGTGAAGGGGGACACCAAACAGAGTTTGAGTTCGAGTTCTCCCAGGCTGCTGACACGCACGGCATCCTCGCTCAGGGGCACGTGGACAGCACGTGTGTGGGCTGAAGCCCTGACTGCCCCCAAATGTGCCACCGTGCCTGGGGATTATTCTGAGCTGAGGGCAGCTGAAACCTGTGGGCACAAGAGAAACTTCTACCTCTCCCTTGAAGAATGTGAATGGGCACCTTGCTCATATTAAGAGTTATTACCAGAAATAAATTTTTATGAGCTCTCTGTAAGTTAGGGAAAATCCCTACAGGGGTGGGCAAAAGTAGGTTAATAATAATAAATAATACAATACTTAACAAATAACAATACAAGAATAAACTCTGGCTTGTGTACTCACAGCTACAGACCTGTTTTGCGCACCCTGGTGTTTACTGAACATGTGCTCTTACTGCCTGGGCACTCCCCTCTCCCGTCTCTCCTCTCCCTTCTCCTCTCTCCCCTCTCCCCTCCCCCCTCCCCCCTCTCCCCTCTGAGGCCTCAGAGCTCTGTCCCACTCCTTAGCTCCGATGTCCTGGCTTCTTCCTTGTACCTGTCTGTCTGACTCTCATGTGTGGGGGGTTCCTGTATGTAGAAAATTTCCTTCCATTTTCTCCTGCTAATCTGTCTCATGCTCGTTTTATTATTAGACCAGACAAAAGAACCTTTTTAGGGTAGAGGAGAATTCTTTCTCCCAAACAGCAGCTTTCTGGCCTCACGTGTCATTGAATGAGGACTGCAAGAAGCTTGACAAAGATTTTCAGAGGAAGAAGGCTTCACCTTAATACCACTTGCTCTTTTAAACATTCGTACATCACATATGAATGTGGTGAAGGTTGTCCTCACTATTGCTAACCCTAACCATTAGGTTAAGCAGAAATACATTAATGCTTTACTTTTGTAAAAAAAGAGTCAGCAATAAATGAATACTTTTCTTTGTGAAAAGGCCCTCAGTGTCCAACATCAGATAATCACGGTGAGTGACATAACATAAGAATTCTAAGCTAGCATACCGAGGAAGGGGTGCAGAGGCTGTGGGAACTTGGCGTTGTGCTGGCCTCGCAGTGTGGCTGAGGATACTGGCAGTCTGGAGAAACCATGAGTTAAAGGCCCTCGCCATTGTTATCTTTTATAAATAGGCGAGGAACTTAAAATAGAAAACCTAAAAAAGGTTAAGAACAAAAATTTTTCTCTCTAATAATAAAAATGCCAGCCCTTTCATCCTATTTTAATAATTTCACCTGCAGGAATTTTTGAAGTAAATAGTGTTTAAAAGGTATATACTAAAAAAAAAAAAAAAAAAAAAAAAAAAAGATATATACTTGAATGATTTGGAGGACAGTTAATGATTTCAGAAGATTTAAATCTTCGAACAAAATACAGCTACTCCTGCCTGTTACAATGCTGGTCATTTAAATAGTCTAAGTTTGATACACACAAAGAGGAAATTTCACCAAGGAAATAGATGATGCAGAGTGTCTGAAACTGTCACTATTTTAGAAAGTATGTGAAGCATCCATAAAAGCTTTAGCAGTGACCACGTATCAAGAACCAATAGACTAGAATAATCATAAACCATCCCCAGAACTCTAGTTAGTCCTTTACTTCAGTTGTAGTCACTGTATTCCTTTCAAATTATACTACTGATGTCTTTTACAAATCGATTAAAAACTTTTCTCTAATTTAAACTTATCTGTGAGTGAATATTACTATAAAGTATGGACTTACTCATTCATGGTTCATGCCCTTATTTTTTAAATTGTAGTAGTCCTGCAATGTTATCAATGAACCTTTTCTTTTTTCCAGTTGCACCACTTTGTTTTCTATACCACGAACCTTCCAAACTGTATCAGATATTTCGTGAGATGTATGTGCGTTTTTTCTTCAGACTTCATTCCATCTCTTCTCATCCTTCTGTAAGTTCATAAAAAAGTGGATCAAATCAAGCTCTAATGTGTTTTATTCCTATGAAAAACTGTCTTACTCAATTAAACTATAAATTAACAAATTTTAATTTGTGATGTCACCAATACTTTGCTACAGAATCAATGAAAGAGAAAAAGAAATTGATATTTAAATTTAAATATTTTGGTAATAATTAGAGGGGAGATGTCCCGTATCAATTGCATTTAAGTAATTTTTTTAGATGTTAAAAGAGAAACAATAGAAATTTCTGTATTATTCTCTTGGGCAAAAATGCCTCCCTTCCTCGAATGCTGACTCCCTCACCTGTGCAGTGAGGTTAACAATGTGTTTCTGTAGTGCTGAGGAGAAGCCCACAGAGCATGTGCTAGCACTTGGCTCATGGCAGGTGTCCAATGAATGGCTGCTGTTTTTATTGTTGCTGTTATGATTACCATCATCATGATCTCTTCTTTGTTATGAAAATCAAATAAGTACTTATCGGGGTTTTTTTTTTTTTTCAATTTCATGTTTAGCTAGTCATCAGTTATCACACAAGTATTTTCTTTGTGTTTATTCAATAGGTAGTTCCCTTGGCCTCAATATGAAAGTCAAGGAGAAGCATACTGGGAGTTGAACATTCTGATCTGTTTTATTTTGTCTGCTCCTTTATCTTTATCGTATCCTTTCCCCTCCCGTGAGCTCTAGTAAAGCAGTGTGTATTTTGGTTCAGTTATACTTTCCCACCTTGGGCCTGCTTTGGCATACCTGTGAGTAACCTGACTGGCTCTCCAGAAGTGACGTTCAGTTGGAATCTGTCGGGTCCACCAGACTTCCGCAGAGGAGATTGTCACTGCTGCTAAGCTAAATATCTTCCCTGTGTTCCCCCGTGAGCTGTGTCTTCCTAGCCCCCCTTCCGCCGCCTCCAGTGTGGCTCTCTCACAGTGTGAGGGAAGCTGGCCAATGACAGAGCTCAAGATGTCACAGAGGAGCAGATGAAACACTGCCAGTTTTCCGGGTTCCCTCTCTGTGAGACAGCTTGATTTAGTGCTTTTCTTACATTAATGTTTAATCTAGACTAATCAGACATATACTAATAATTCTCTTTCCTAATACCTCATTCTTGGTGTCAGATTTCTTACACTCATAATCTATACCAGGGGTCCCCAAACTTTTTACACAGGGGGCCAGTTCACTGTCCCTCAGACCGTTGGAGGGCCAGACTATAAAAAAAACTATGAACAAATCCCTATGCACACTGCACAGATCTTATTTTAAAGTAAAAAAATAAAACGGGAACAAATACAATATTTAAAATAAAAAACAAGTAAATTTAAATCAAGAAACTGACCAGTATTTCAATGGGAACTATGGGCCTGCTTTTGGCTAATGAGATGGTCAATGTGCTCCTCTCACTGACCACCAATGAAAGAGGTGCCCCTTCTAGAAGTGCAGCGGGGGCCGGATAAATGGCCTCAGGGGGCCGCATGTGGCCCGCGGGCCGAAGTTTGGGGACCCCTGATCTATACCATTTTATGTTTAAAGGAAAAAATTTTTTACCTGGCTGCTCAGGACACACACGGTGTTTTCCCTGTGCAGAGCACTGAAGCTTGACCGAGCGATGCTGGACGCTCCCCTATCTCCACACTGACCCTGAGGTGTCCTTTTCCAGCTCATTGACCGGGCCAGCGTCCTCTGCCCTTTCTTTACTCAGGGAATAAAGAAGCACAGGCGGCCATCTCCTTTTCTGGCTGGCTGCCACACTCAACTATTTGGAACCGTTACAACCTTTTCCTTTAGAAATTCACAAAGAGGATTAAAACTTCCTTACCAAAATCAACCCCGAGGAATGCTGAGCCACAAGAAAGACTTTATTCAGAGTTGTCAAGTAATAAATGCACTTGAAAAACCATCTGCTTAAATCCAGTACTTCCTGTACTCCACAACTAATGCCCTTTAAAAAGTAGATTTCAGTTAAAAAAAAATTATCTTTGTACAAAATAATCAAAATTCTTGTTTGCTAACTTTCTGATGCAGATTTCAAGCAGTCAGCCATCAGTCCTTCCCTGTGGATGGATTTCAAAGAAAGTAAGAAAAAGGCAGGAAATTCTTTCCTTGATGGATGAGGCTGCCGGCAGGCAGGGCACATGGGGGCAGTGAAGGGTGTGGCCGAACACAGGAGGAGTACCTGGAAACTGGACTGCATCCAGAAAAAACTAATTTTGCTGGGTCTCAGTGATAAGGCATGGCTTCCAAAGTAGCAGCTTTTCTATAAAATGATGTTTTCTTTGGACTCTCTGAATATTACATACCAAGTTATGTGGGGAGCCCATTGTACTACAAAGGAGCTTCCACTGACTCTCTGTATCCATAACGAGGGATGAAATGAATCTTTAAACACAATGTTGGAGATCATTAGTGTATTTCCTGTTTTTGACTCTTAAACAGTATAAAAAATACATTGAAAAAATATGTTAATAATTGTTTTCTCATTTCCATTTGAATAATTTATCATGGGAGTTCATTTTTAAATACTAAAATATGTATTTCTCTTGTGATTTATTATTGTATGCAGGGCATTGTGTCACTCTGTTTGCTGTTTGAAACTCTTCTTCAAACTTATCTCCCCCAACTCTTTTATCATCTACGAGAAATTGGGGCTCAACCGTGAGTATTTTTTCTCTCCTAATTGAAGAATAGATAGTTTGACATTAGAAGGCTCTCTTTCATCATTGTAAATTACTTGCAAAGATGCAGTAATTGTTCGGAGAAATTAAACTAACAATTTCCCCAATAAAACAGTCATCGGGTAGTAAATTGCAGCTGCATTGTGCCAAAAATTCTTGGAAGGATTATTTGCTAGGATTTTTGTGCCTGGTATAAGAATCACCAAAATGAACTAATTTCTATTCATAATGAAAGGTATTGGGCAAAACTGAAGCAAAGGTCTGTGGAAACAAATACTACCTGAGAAATGTGATAATACTAAGTCAGTTTAGGCTGAGTTGATCAGATAGAAGTTTGGGAAAGCTACGAAAGTTAAAGTTTGCTGTCTTGTTAACAGACACTAAATCAGTTACCTATCAGTGGTTGTATGCTGTGATTTTGCTTCCAAAAGTTTGACTATACATATTGCTCAGTATGAGTTATCGGTGAATATGCAGGGTACCTCTGGACTTAAATTTTATTGGTTCCCTTCTCTCTTTTTAAAATACTCTTTGAAATGCTATTGATTGATTGATTTTAGAGAGAGAGAGAGAGAAACATTGATTTGTTGTTCCACTTATTTATCCATTCATTAGTTGATTCTTGTACGTGCGGGCTGGGGATCAACCCCACAAGCTTGGTGTATCTCCATGATGCTGTAACCAACTGAGCTAGCAGCCTGGGCTCTTCTTTGTTTTTAAATAACAATGTCTAAGGCAACAGAGTTTCCAAATGATTTACTAGTGTTTTGTTACTATCTGTTCTGTGCAACCATTTCCCCCTGTTGGGAATGGCATATTTGAAAGGAGGCTTAACTACCTAAGGCCAGAAAGGAGTTAATGAGAAGTAGAACAGTGTGGTATTTTTCTTTTCCATGCGTGGATCCACAGCAGATGGATGGATGAGTGGGTGGCTTTGAGAGACAGGCCCAAATTCAAATTCTATCTCTACTAAATTGTATAATCCTGGTAAAGTTATTTAATTTATCTAAGGCTCAATTTCCTTCTTTTAATCAATATAATTTCTTCATTTTTAAAATCAAGAAAATCCCTATTTCGTGGAGTTGTTTCAAGATTGATCAGATAAATGGATAGATATAGATAGAGAAATAAATAGGCAGATATATAATATATAGATTTATATATGCCTATAATATGTAGATTTTTCTGTCTCTCTATATATTATTTTATAAAGCACCATTCAGTTTCAGACATCTTAGATCTTAGAACTGCCATTTATAAAATGACACCACATATCATATATTGTTAATGATTGAGACTGTAAAACAAGAATGTGGAAGAAATATTTTATACTGAATATAACTAGACTTTACTAGGATGAAGACAGTTTATTTCTAGAAAGTAAAACTGATATTTTTTTCTAGCCCATATAAACATGTTAATTTGTAAAAATAACAAATTTATTTCAATGACTTTTGATAAACGTAAATTCTTATGTAGGAGGAAGTATGAAAATTCAATTGTCAAGCTAGAAATCAAATTTTAAAAGGCTTTCATGAGAAATTAAAACCAATACTGTTAGAAGGTTTTTAATTCAGAATTTAATTTCTTTAATAGATATAGAACTATTTAAGTTATTTCTTCTTGAGTGAGCTATGGTACTTTGTTCATTTTATCTAAGTTATTTGTAGATATAAAGTTATTTATAACACTCTCTAATTATTCTTAAATAGCTTTTTAATATCTATAGACTCAGAGTGATTTCATTTCTCTCATTCCTGAGATTGATATTTATGTCTTCTGTCTCTTTTTTCTTTATTATTCTGGCTAGAGGTTTATTAATTTTATTCTTTTTTGAAAGAGCAAGCTTTTGGTTTTCTTGATTTTCTCTGTTGTCTGTTTTAAATTTTATAGCATAAGTTCGTATATTTATTATTTCCTTCCTCATGTTTACTTTAGGTTTATTTTATTCTTGTCTTTCTGCTTGTTCAAGGTAAAAATTAAATCAATGGATTGAGACCTTTTTTCTTTTCTAATGATGTTATTAATTGCCCTCAGAGCACTGCTTTACCTCTGCCCAACAAATTTTTGATATGTTTTGTTTTCCTTGTCATTTAATTCAAGTTTCTTAATTTCTCTTGTAAATTTCTCTTTGTCTATGGGCTAGATGGAGCATGTTGTTTGATTTCCAGATATTTGTAAAAATCTGTTATCTTTCTGTTCTTGATTTCTATTTTAATTCTGTTGTAATTAGACAACATGCATTATGAGATTTTAATTCTTCTGGATTTTGAGGTTTAATATATGATCCAGAATATGATCTATCTTGGTGACTGTTCCATGTGCAAGAATTTATATTCGGTTACATTCGGTTGGGCAGAAGGTTCTATAAATGGCATTGAAGTCAAGTTTGTTGATATGTTTAAGCCTTTACACACTTAACAATTTTCTGTTCACTTTTTCTGTTGATTAAGAAATGATAGTCTCCAATTATAATAGTGAATATGTATGTTTCTTTCTTTACTGCTATGTGAACATTTACTTCATGTATTTGAAGCTCTGTTTTTAGAAGAATTGATACTTTTATCAACATATGTTTTTATTCCTGGTATCAAATCCATTATGTCCAATATAGCCATTCCAGCTTTCTTTTGATTTCAATGTGCATAATGTATTCTTTTCTATTCTTTAACTTTTAATATATTTTCATTTTTTTATTTTTCATGTGGCTTTTTTGTCAAAAATGTATTTGGGTCATTCAGTGTGATAGTTTGTCTTTTAATTGGTGTGCATATTCTGTTTATGTTTAATGTAATTAATATAATTGTACTAAAGTAATATTAATTGATATTATCTACTATTTGCTAGGTATATTTTATTTGTTTTATGTGCTCTTTATTCCTTTTTTCCTCTTTTCCTGCCTACTTTTAAATTATTTTTATTCCATTTATTTCCACTATTGGATTATTGTTTATACCTTTTTTAAAACATCCTTTTCATAGGTACCTTTCTTAGTTCAGGCTGCTATAAAAAATTACCACAAATTTCATGGCTTATAAACAACAGAATTTTACTTGACACAGTTTTGGAGACTTGGAGTCCAGATTAGGATGATAATATGGTCCAGTGTTCTAGGTTGCAGACTGCTGTCTCAGTGTACCCTGCAGAGTGAACAGCAGAGAGGAGAGAGAAGCTTTCTTGTGACTCTTAAGAAGACACTAATCCTAATCGTGAGAACTTTACCCTCATAACTTTATCTAACCTTAATTACCTCCTTTTTCTAATACCATCACAATGGGGGGTAAAATTTTAACATATAACTTATTGTGTGGGGGAATACAAACATTCAGTTCATAAGAGTGCCCTGAGGTTTATAATAAACATCTTTAGTTAATCACATTCCACCTTCAAGTAAATTATAGTCCTGGATGGCTTAACTAGCAAGTTCTACCAAACATTTTAGGAATAAATATTATTAATCTTTGTTTTCTCTGGCTGCTATTAAGATCTTTGCCTTTAGCTCTCAGAAGTTTGATTATGATGTATCTGGGCATGGATTGCTTTGGCTTTATCTTGTTTGGGTTTTGCTGAGCTTCTTAAATCTGTAGTCTTTTGCCAAATTTAGAAGTTGTCAACCATTATCTGTCAAAAAAATATATATATATATATTATTTTATTTATTTATTTATTTATTTATTTATTTATTTATTTCCCCCACTCATTCTCCTTTTCTTCTGGGATTGTAGTGACTGGAATGTTAAAACTTTTGGTCTTGGCCCTGGCCAGTTGGCTCAGCGGTAGAGCGTCGGCCTGGCATGCGGGGGACCCGGGTTCGATTCCCGGCCAAGGCACATAGGAGAGGTGCCCATTTGCTTCTCCACTCCCACCCCCTCCTTCCTCTCTGTCTCTCTCTGCCCCTCCCGCAGCCAAGGCTCCATTGGAGCAAAGATGGCCCGGGCGCTGGGGATGGCTCCTTGGCCTCTGCCCCAGGCGCTAGAGTGGCTCTGGTCACGGCAGAGCGACGCCCCGGATGGGCAGAGCATCACCCCCTGGTTGGCGTGCTGGGTGGATCCCGGTCGGGCGCATGCGGGAGTCTGTCTGACTGTCTCTCCCCGTTTCCAGCTTCAGAAAAAAATACAAAAACAACAACAACAAAAAAAAAACTTTTGGTCTTATGCCACAGGTTCCAGAAGCTTTGTTCATTTTATTTTCAATACTTCTCACTCTTTGGTTCAGATCAGATTCTTTCTATTGATTGATATTCAAATTCACTGGCTCTTTCCTCAGTCATTTTTATTTGCTATTGTATTCATCTAGTGAGGAGTTGTTTTTGTTGTCATTGTATTTTTCAGTTCTAAAGTTTCCCTTGGTTCTTAACAAAACTCATAGAACTAAGCGTTAATAAGGGTAAATTCTACTATACAAGAATTACACCTCACTATTTCTAAGAAACTGATTCTGTGCTACAATGGGGAGAGCACAATGTATGGTACTATTGTTCTAATAAGATGCGATGAGAGAGCCGGTAAACTGAAGTTGAAGAATTTAGACTTAAAAATCAAATGAATTTAAAAATTTAAATAGCCAGTGGTCAAAAGTATCTTTGGCATCTCATAAAAGATACTTTAAAATCAACCAAAACACTTAATTTGTCAATATTATTTTGTACTTTGTATTTTCTACTAGAACAACAGTTATATCTCTCATATTTAGGAGTTTCTGAAACTGTGAAGTCTTTTTTAACCGTAAGAGCATTAATATGACACCAGTGAAGGCAGTTTCTGGGCCCCTTTCTCTTCCCTTGAGAAAAAAGCACAGATATTTACCTACGTAATATTATAACAATTCTAGCAAAGAGTTTGGCTAGTAACCTCAGGGGCAGAAAAATTACGTTTAGATGCTAACAGGGAGTATAGAAATGTAAGGAACTAGTTTATCTCTTAAGACATCAAAGACAAAGAGTTTATTTCCTGATTCCAGAGATAAATTGTTATTATAACATAACCTACTTGTAAATAGTGGGATCTCATACCTCTTGGGTTTTGATGTGGTATGGGCAGAACAAAATGGAATTTAATTGCATTTTCTGGCTGATCTTTCAGGGTTCTGATAATCTCCTCCTCTTTAAATGAAGGGTTTGGCCTCACCTATGGTAGTATAGTGGATAGGGCATTGACCTGGAGCACTGAGGTCACCAGTTCAAAACCCCAGGCTTGCCTGGTCAAGGCACATACAAGAAGCAACTATGAATTGATGCCTCCTGCTCTTTCCTAACCCCAGCCCCAGCCTTTCTCTCTCTTTCTCCTCTAAAATCAATAAACAAAATCTTAAAATAAATAAATAAATAAAACAAGAAAATGAAGGGCTTGAAGTTAGAAATCTATTTCTAAGTTCCCTTATAACTTTAAAACTATTTTTCTTAGTCTTCAAATGCTCCTTTCACTCATTCTTTGTAGCCATTTGACTGAAATGTAGGAATATAATTTACTGGATAGGAAAAATATACAGCTATTATGCAGTCTTTCAAGTATATTGGGGGAAAAATTCTAATGATCATGGCTTGCCTAAAACCGTTAAGACTAGACAGTCACTTCATTTATAGCTAATTAGTAGGTACCTTAAAACACAGAAGGGAGAAGTGAGTCTTCTAAGCCTGAACCATAACACAAAGGAGGGCCAAGCAAATAGAAATCCTCCTCTCAATACTTTTAGACCAGTGATTTGAGGACTCATGGCTTCTCACCATTGCTCTTTTGCAGCTTTTAAGAGAGTCCTTGAGTTATATTGAATAAATTCCCAGGTGACTTATAAGACTCAATTAGCAATAGAACTGGTTAGGCTCTTTCAACCTCTTTTAAGATATTGCCTTTT
This sequence comes from Saccopteryx bilineata, assembly GCF_036850765.1. NCBI lineage: Eukaryota > Metazoa > Chordata > Mammalia > Chiroptera > Emballonuridae > Saccopteryx > Saccopteryx bilineata. The sequence continues at coordinate 247,999,221 of NC_089494.1, read as the reverse complement.
TGAAAGAAAAAAGAAACCACTGCTAAAATTTATCTTCTTTTTCCTTTGCTTACAGACTTCGCATATCATTTAAATGGATGGTTCGAGCTTTCTCTGGATACTTAGCTACAGATCAACTCCTGCTTTTGTGGGATAGAATCCTAGGATACAACTCTCTGGAAATTCTTGCTGGTAAGAGTAAGTGCTTGTTTTTAAAACAGATGCTGTTTCTATAGTAAAGCCTTTTCCTTCCCTACATTCATCATCTGTAATTGGAGTTTAAGTCTATGGTTACCCGTCATTGTGAATTCATGAGCATTTAGTAGGTTTATTGGCCTTAGAAGATAAGTACTGACGTTCTGTGATCTAGATACTTCTGTGTGACTGCCCAACATGATCTATTCCTACTCTTTCTTTTTGGCTCCCAGTTAAGTCCACTTCTTTGCTGCCCCCACGTTTAGTCCAGCCAGGGCTGCCCCTCTCTCAGCACCAGGGAGGTGTGTGCAGCAGGGTGGAGGTACCCATCGTACCCTGGCCTCCTCTGACGATCTCAGTGTTTGTTCTGGGCCCCTTCTCGACTCCCTGAAATCCAGACTCACACTGAGCCTCTGTACGTATTTGAAATCTTCGCTCTTCTGGACTTCAGTTTATACTGAATTCAAAACCTTTTCCTTTTGTTAATGGTCTCTGACTCTTGCCCTGGTGGCTGAATTTCTTCTTTTAGATATTTTCTTAAACCAAAAACAGATCAGGCCCTGGCCGGTTGGCTCAGTGGTAGAGCGTCGGCCTGGCGTGCAGGGGTCCCAGGTTCAATTCCCGGCCAGGGCACACAGGAGAAGCGCCCATCTGCTTCTCCACCCCTCCCCCCTCCTTCCTCTCTGTCTCTCTCTTTTCCCCTCCTGCAGCGAGGCTCCATTGGAGCAAAGATAGCCCGGGCGCTGGGGATGGCTCCTTGGCCTCTGCCCCAGGCTCTAGAGTGGCTCTGGTCTCGACAGAGCGATGCCCCGGAGGGGCAGAGCATCGCCCCCTGGTGGGCAGAGCGTTGCCCCTGGTGGGTGTGCCGGGTGGATCCCAGTCGGGTGCATGCAGGAGTCTGTCTGACTGTCTCTCCCCGTTTCCAGCTTCAGAAAAAAAAAAAAAAAAAAAAAAAGATCATGTTCTTTCCAGGAAACCACAGCTTCCCCTCTTATTTAATAACTAAGCAGTTCTTACAGCAGATATCACACAAGGCAACAGTATGATAACACAGAGCACAGATTTCTTATTGATTATATTACTTTGCTTCTCTTGTACAAAGGAGGCTCAGTTTTTTATCCTTGGGATCATCAGAAAATTCAAATAAATAATGTTTTTTTAACAATGGATGGAAAGCAGCAAAGTTTGCAGTATACTGGATCCAACCTTCTTCAGTTGTATTGAATAAATTATTGAATAAATATGTTTTGAATAAATTTATTTATTCATAAAAAGTATTATTTTATTTTAATGGGGTAACATTAATCAATCAGGGTACATAGGTTCAGAGAAAACATCTCCAGGTTATTTTGACATTTGATTATGTTGCATACTCATCACCCAAAGTCATATAGTCTTCTGTCACCTTCCATCTGGTTTTCTTTGTGCCCCTCCTCTCCCCCCACCCCCTTCTTTCCCCTCCCCACCCCCAGTAACCACCACATTCTTGTCCATGTCCCTGAGTTTCATTTTTATGTCCCACCTATGTATGGAATCATATAGTTCTTAGTTTTTTCTGATTTACTTATTTCACTTAGTATAATGTTATCAAGGCCCATCCATGTTGTTGTAAATGGTCCTATGTCATCATTTCTTATGGCTGAGTAGTATTCCATAGTATATCTGTACCATATCTTCTTTATCCAATCATCTATTGGAGGGCTTTTTGGTTGTTTCCATGTCTTGGCCACTGTGAACAATGCTGCAGTGAACATGGGGCTGCATGTGTCTTTACGTGCCAGTGTTTTTGAGTTTTTGGGGTATATTCCCAGTAGAGGGATTGCTGGGTCATATGGTAGTTATATTTTTAATTTTTTGAGGAACCACCATACTTTCTTCCATAATGGTTGTACTGCTTTCCATTCCCACCAACAGTGGATGAGGGTTCCTTTTTCTCCACAGCCTCTCCAACATTTGCTTTACCTGTCTTCTTGATAATAGCTAATCTAACAGGTGTGAGGTGGTATCTCATTGTAGTTTTGATTTGCATTTCTCTAATAGCTAATGAAGATGCAAAATAAAGTATTGAATCAATTATTTAACTTGTGTGAGCCTTTGTTTTTATTCCTTATATTGACAGCATTGTAAAGACACCTTTCTGGGATATAAAGAAAATAATGCTCAATTGAATAAAAACATTTTTCTTGTAGAAGGCTGTCTAGGTACCATATTAAGATATTATTGAATGATGAGAGCTCTAAAATCATTGGGCTCTAAAATCACTTAGAAAAGGAAAATTAAATTAGAGTAATAATAAAATGCCATGAAGATAAATATTGCCCCTGGTGCAATCAGAGATATTACTTACTGATGTTTTTAACAACTCCTAGTATCCTTCTAACGTAATTGTTTTTTAAAGCCCATCCAAATATGAGTTAGGAAAGAATGGTCTACCTTTATCTCTTCTGGCTGAATGACAGTGGTGTGTGTGAGCTAGAGAGAGAAGGAGGCTAGTCATCAGGTGTAACTTCTTTTACGTGTTTTTACCAGCCATCCTCGTCCACTGTTTAAACACATCAGTGCAGGATAACCCCTGTCTTACCAGGTAGCCCATTTTGTTTCTGGGTAAGACAACCTGCTACAGGGTACTCCTGTTATACTAGGGTTATCACCATGTCGTTTTCACTCTCATAAACCCTCCTTTCCCCAAACTCTTCTATTTCCCCAACTAAATAGACTTATTTTCTGCTACCCTTTCTCAGGCAACAGGATTTTAGACTTTCTACCAAATAACTGTCCTCAGGGTATGTCATAAGTTGTCAAAGTATTGTATGTAGCTTTTTGTATCATTTCAAAAGGATATTAGAGTGTGTTTCAGAAAGGGGTTCAGTATAAGAAAGCACTTTCTACTAATTAGGACTTTAAAAAAGTAGGCTTGGTTTTTTAATGATCATTGGAAGGGTTAAGAGTTTTCTATTGTGAAAGAAATGTTGAGTTAGAAGACCTTCAAGGCCTCTTCCAATTTAAATTTTCTCATTCTGTGACTTACCACTCCTCAGCAAAAAGAAGCAAAAGAAAAATAAATGGATACTGAATATCACATTTGCTCTAAGCAGGCACAATGGTATGAGCTCAATTTCTTACTTAGTAAACAAGTTACTGATGAATACGTTGAAATTCAGTCCACGCTGTTGTATCCATCGACTTTCCTTGCACGTCTTTTAAAAAATCTACAAGGAAGAATTATAGACCATCTGGAAATGGAACTAAACTAATGGGAGCTCTCCACCATGGGTTTAAGTGATGTGCCACACAGTAGATCAGTTCATGGAGGTGGGGACAACTTGGTTTTGATTATTTCAAATATTTTATTATTGTTTTGGTCTGAATATTTTTGGGTCCACCTTTTTTTGCTCAAGTGAGTTACTATCTATCATCCTTAGAAATATTTTAGTAAATATTATTGGCTTTAATTGTGAATTAGAGTCTTTTGAAAAAAAGTTTAAAGGAAAGGCGCCTTAATGTTCATGATAGAGATGCTTAAAGTTGGAGTAATGAGAATAGTTGAAATGACCAAAGGGAATATTAGCACTCATAGCTCACACAAAACCTGATTTCGGTGAAAATATCCTACAGTATGGGCCTTTTCCCCTTGACAGCCAGCCTCACTCTGTGGAGGGCTGGGTGGGCAGGGCGGAGTGGAGCCGCCAAAAGGCCCTCCTGTGATGTGACAGCAAGATAAATAACGGCAATGAGCACATGAGCATTCTGGATGCTGAGGGCAGTTAGTGAACTGCTCTTTTCCCCCTTCTTATCTACATTTGGAAAAACGATTTCCCGCCATATAACAGTCTTCCTGGTGCAGCAGAACATGGGACCATCTTGCTGGGCTTCGCCAGCTCTGTGAAATTACGCACGGTCAGGAAGCAGCCTCACACTCCTTAGCTTCTAAAGCGTCTCCGTTGTCAGATACGGTTCCAGATGTTAGGAAACTGTCAAGAAGCTGCTGGTCCACAGAAATGGTTTTCTTTGATATTGTCAACAAAGATGCTCAGTGACTTTAAAGTACTTCCCAGATCATTTGTATGCCTTATTTATTACATGAGATAATCCCATCCAAGTTAACATTTTAAATTTTGCTTTATCACTACTGTTTTTTTCCCCAGAATTTTTCTCTTTGGCGGATTTGAATGCTTTTTCTGCCAGCTGTCCAAACACCTGTGCTTCCCACACCAGGTGCCCTCTGCCTCTTTCTGGGGCAGGTAAGAGCCTGGGTCCTGACCTGTGCTCAGGCACAACCTGAGACCCAGAACCGCCACAGCATCGTCCTCAGGCCAACCCCAGAAAACTGTTCTGAGGGGCAGTAGAGAGGACAGTTCTTTGGCGAGCACGCAGACTTCCATGTCATGAATACATCTCTGCTACCAGCCTTCCGTCTCAGTAACGTCATCACGTGTGGTGAGAGGCGTGGGCCAGTGCTAGGGTGCAGTCAGTCTACTGTTTTCTCCCTGTGTGACTTGAAACATGTCACGCAAACTCACTGTGCCTCAGTTTCCACATTGCTCAAATGAGGCTTATGGTAGGCAGTATGTAATTCATAGAGTTCATATAAGAATTAACTGCTATTATCATTATTCCCACTGTAAAATGTGTGTGTATATATAGTTGTATATATTTGCCTTAGCTGTGTGGTATACTTAGGCACCAGACTTCCAAATAGTCTGGTAGGTTTCATTTCCTAACCCTCAGTGCTTGTTGGGTGGTGAGTGCATTCCCACCACTGGTCATGAGGTGGAGAGGGTCAGGGAGAAGAGCAGTCATCTCCAGGGAGACCTGTCTCCGGGCAGGGCCGCCTGCCTCTCACCTGGGCCCTTCCGTGGCTCAGTGACTCCTTCTCTCGCGGGAGTTGAGGTAGAGAGGAAGAATTGCATGTCAGCATCGCTCTTTTCTCATATGCATATGTTTAATGGGAACAAAAATTCACATGTTGTTTTCAACTCAAAGTATAATATTAACCTTTAAAATGTCTTCTAATGGTTTTTTTTTTCAAAGTTTCAACTTGTTCCTATAGCCAACATTAGTGCAGATGTCGGGTTCAGCAGCCCTATAGACATAGCCATTTATGACACTAAGAAGCTTTAATGCTCAATATAAAATACAAATACAACAATAGCATAAAGATTATTTTATTTCATTTAACTTTTTTATTATTCTATATCTTGATTTTTTATTAATTTTAATTTAAAGAAAAGGCATTATTGCCAAATTTTTATCATGCTGCCATCTCACTACATATGAAACATGATAGGATCTAAAAATCCAGTCTCCGTGTAACTTTTCAGAATCCTCTCTGTTGCATTAGTAAGAAACAACTGAACCAAAATAAACCTTAATTTATAAGCCAGTCATTAGATCTTCATGCCACTGAAAACCCGTTATAATTTAAGTTGTAAGTATGAAGGAAACAATTTATAAAATGGCTCTTTTAAGGCCACTGAATTTTCTTTCTTCCCAAAACCATGCGGTCCAGTTCTTCGGCCGCCAGGCACACTCTCCGGGGTGAAGGTCTGCGCTCCTCGACCTGCCCCGCGGCACGCCGGAGCTGTGCGCAGCGCTGGCTCCAGCTCCCGGACCGGGTTGTGGGCACAGCAGTAAATCTGTCGGGCTGACGAGGAGGCCAGCAGTTGAAATAGTGTGCATTCTTTTCCAGTCCTGGCAGCGGCTGTGTTTGCCTTCCGAGCAGTCAACCTGATGGAGGTGACATCACTGGCTGCAGCAGAAGTAAGGATCGGGTTCACTCGGACGGGATGAAAATAGCCCCTGAGAGGTGGCCAGCCTCTGGCACTTGCGTCTCAGATGCAGAAGACACACTTAAGTCGTAGCCTCAGGTTTTACCTTGGGTAAAGCCTGTAAGTTCTGAGCTAAGTAATATTAAGTCTTCAAAATTCCTTAATGACTTGAAAATAATCTTCTTGTGAGGTCATCATAAACAAGATTATTATAGAAAACCGTTATAACCATTATGGGAAACAGTATACTTAGTGATTTCAGTAGAAACTAGTGGGTCTTGTGTTGTGTTTTCTTATTAGGGTTCACATCCACATGTCATGCTCATAGAACAGAGAAAAAACTAATGGAACGTTAAAGGCATGTGTTTGGATCATAATAATGAAGATATGTGGGCCTTTTTCATTATTTTTAATTGTGAGTTAATTATTTCAAGCTGTTTTCTTTTCAGTGGTATAATTTATACCTGAAACATGGCTAAATTAAATTGTGGCTTGCCATATTATTCTGTTTATTACCTCTCATAGAAACGAAAAGTTTCATTCTTAAAATAGCTGCCTACATTTTTTGTTTAAAGGGAAGAGGATGTTTATGCATCTTGCAACTGAATAAACATTAGTTCCATCTCAAAATGATTTCCTGAAGTCAGTTACTTCTTATACTACTACAACAGAACTAGGATTCATAATGTACGTTTATTTATAGAAGCAAGTTGAAATGTTAGACCTCTTATAAACTCATGCTACCTTGTATATTTGAAGAAGGCTCAAGGCTAAAGGTCCATGCTAGCATTTTGCACATGCTCTAACATTAAGATCCTCAGAAAAGAGAAGGAAGGCTGTAGCTTTATGGCAGAGGTTTAGGACAGATCTGTAGAACTTAAAATGTGTGTTGATGCCACAGTTACATGGTAATGGTGTTTCTATTGTACCTTATTTCATAGGCTTCACTTTGCTGTTTAGAATACTGATATTAATACTTCTTTTTGTTTTTTGTTTCAGGCAGTTCTTGCTGATATTTCCACTTTAAAAGTTATGCCTCTTCTTCAAATTTTTTTGTTTGCTACTGTCACCTGATCTTCTTCAAGGTCACCGACACATCTAGTTTTTCATTAGAAACTAATCATGAACTATGCAAAGTCTGCATAAAACCAAAATTAAACTTCGTATATAAGCCAATAAAGATCATGTTCCCTCCTCAGTTAAACCTAAGTAGTTTTTTACTTTTTGAAAAAATAACTCAGCACACCAAATATTGCACTGCATGCTGCTCATTCTCAAGAGAGAAGCAACAGACTTATCTTCTGCTAAATTGAGCAATTATATATATATAATCCTGACATGTAACAAGCATGTAACAATATATGCAATAAGAATTAAAGATCCTGTAATAAACTTGAAGAGGTAATGTAGCTTCTGGGACAATTCTCTTATGTCAATTTCTAAGTTTATCTCTAGATAATGTATTGTTTGGCTTATAAACTGCTCTTCACTCAGAACCAGGGGTGGGGTAGGATGTGGGGAGGCTTGAAAAAGATAATGCTGTTAAGTAGAAATTGGAACGTACTTTGATGTTTTTAACAATGTTTCTCTCACCAGAGATCTTCTAGCTCCTTTTCCACTTCATTTCTCCACTAATGTTTTGCATTGGGGAAGGTGGAATACAATTGTGTCCATCTGACAGCATTGTATTCATTATTTTCTGAAAAAAAGTAAAAATTATGGAGCAATCTGATCGGTTCAGACTTCACAACCTTCCATCTCTTGGTTGGAAGACTTGACTCTGTTGAAGCTGTTGCCAGGTGCTGCTACTTTGCAAGTGCACAGAGAAGACACCAAGGATTCAATGGGGAATGAAAGGCCAAAACCTGATTTGCTTTTGCTGATGGTTGGTTTCATGAGTTTCAACTTCTAGGGAGGAGCAGCTGAGAGAGACTAGCAGTAGGAACTAGACATTCATTCTAGAACTGAAGATATTTATGCAAGGCATCAATCTTATATTGGTCTTTATTATAAATGAGGGTCTTATTATATATTACAGCCTAAAGGCCTGCCATTTCTGAAATATGGAATAATAGTATCTGAAAAAAAAATCCAAAAACCATTGTCTTCCAATTTTAGGCTCAAATTCAAGATACTGATCATTTTAACAAAACTCTAAATCTATAGTGATACTCTTACTGAATGCCTGGAATTGTATTAAGTTTTATTCATATTCATTCATGAGTCTTTTAGTTATAGAATATATCCATGAGGTTTTGCATAATACTGAAAGTGTGGGGGAGTTTGATATAACCAAGTCATAATTTGAAAATATTATATGCTTTTAGTCATCAGGTACTTGTTGACTTATTAAGGACTAAGTACTATAATTTATTCAGTGACTGATTCCTAATAAACCCCATTTTATTGTTTTTGCAGGTGATAGAGTGAGATCATATGCTTTGCCATTGTGTGTGCAAATGCACACCCCTCACAGGGATATTTATGCACACACCTATGACGATTACCCCCCTCCTCCCCTCACTCTGAAAAAATGAGAACAATGTTAGGAAGAGAGAGTTTTAGGCGATTATGGTTAAATTTGTACAGATATGCCCATCTTTGACCTCTTTCTTTAGGAGAATATTCATAAGCCTTTTTAAAAGCAGCAGTGGTCTAGTTGCAAAGACACTAGACTGGATAATTTTGGTTCTAGCTGTAAGTCCCTAGGGTAATTTACTTTCTCCTCTACAACTGGGGCGGGGAGCACAGGCAGCAGGAAATTATTGTATTTGCTCTATTTACTTTACAGGATTGAGTAAGACCAAATAAAATATATTTGAAAGGGACACTTTAAACTGCAAAGCACCAAGTAAATATTAAATGTTGGTAATTAATTTTGAGTGTGGCATTTTGAGGTCGAGTGGTAGAAGATAATATACGAGACCGTCCCCATGAGCATCTGTGTGACTTCAGTTGCCGATTTGAGACTGTTGCAGTAAATGAATGTATCATGGCAGAGCAGATGCTTACATTTGGAACAGGTGGTTCCAGCCACTAGATCTGGCTCTGAATCCCAAAGCCAGACCTGGAGGCTGCCACACATTTTGCTGCTGTCACAAACCCGGTCAGCCACGTGCTGCTCTTGACTGCTCGAACAGGCTGCACGGAGGGCAGCCAGGCTGCCTTGCCCACTCCAGCTCCACCGGCACCGCCCCCCGCTGCCCTGCCGCGGCCGGCTTCTCCCTCCTGTTCCCCTCTCCACCTCCTGCCATGCTGACACCCCTCCCGTCCAGGCTGCCTTGCCCACTCCAGCTCCACCGGCACCGCCCCCCGCTGCCCTGCCGCGGTCAGCTTCCTCCCTGCGTTTCGGTCTCCACCTCCTGCCATGCTGACACCCCCTCCCGTCTGCTCTGCAGGGCTCACAGCAGCTGAGTGGCCAGGGATGCTTATCTAATTCTACCTATGGCATTGGCGCTGATGGTGAAACAGACTAAGACGAATGTATGTACTTGGCTCTTCTGGATTTCATTCAGTTCACCCACTAGTGTAATATGTATAACCTTTTAGAAGAGTTTATTGAACCATCTTTTTTGATCAGAATGTTTTGGTAATACAGCGTTCTGGCTAATTGAAACTTCCAGCTTGTCTTAACTATGTGTATATAACATCCCCGTACACTCAGCAGGTACTCTCTCCTCCTACTTCAGAGGAGAAAGAGAGACCATTAGCCTTGAACTTCCTCTCAACCTTCCACTTCAAAACTTAGCTTTATCGCCCCCATACTTACCTCCTTCCTTCTTATCTCGGGAAATGTCTAACCTATTCCTACAGCTCTATATACAGATTCATTTGGATCACTTACATGCTTTAAAAAGTTAAACAGCTGCCCACTGCTTGATGGATCAAGTCCAGGCTCTGCAGCAAAGCAGGAAAATGATCTACAGCTGGGTCTTTCTGTTGCTGGGCTCCCACCCTGGCCCATGACCCTGGCCTCTGGCCTCACCAGACCGCACGCTGACCCTCAGCCAGCTACGTCCAGTCACTGCCTCTGCCGGATGCACCTCCCCTTTTCAGGGCCCCGCTAAAACGATCTCTGCTGTGCTGTTGCCCTGGAGCTGTAAATTAGAATTAATTATGCCCTTCTCTTTGTTCTCATAAAACTGTGTCCTCTGTTAATGTGGTGCTTAGTATATTGAGTGAGAGTTTTTTGTATACATGTTCTGATTCTCACATCACTTTATTCTCAAGTCAGTTTTCATTGACTAATCCTAGTATGGAAGATGAAAAAAGAAATGTGTCCAAATGCATTTGTATCCCCTGACTTGTTCTGAAAATTGTTGGGATCTGTTTTTCTTAAAACATAACTTCTCGGTATCTAGTCTCCCTTCTACAAAGGCTCTGTTTTTTCTTTGGTAATCTATCCCCTTCCCCATGAACTTCAGGTGAGGCTAGCTGCCACCCCAGGACGTCTGGGTCCTGGCCAAACCAGTCACTGTATGCCATCCTAGCCACAGGCATTGCCTCAGGAGCAGGGCAAAACCTAAGACCAGTGAGGACCAATGAAGCTTGATTACGAAGGTTGGTTTAACCTGTCAGGGAAGCTGGATATGAAAAAGAGAGGGTCTGGAGCTGCCGCCGCCTCGGAATGGAAAGAGTGAAATCTGGGGTGGTAGCCTTGGTGGTCCCGAGGTCACATTCCACCACTGTACCCCTGGACTGTTTCATCACATGAGCCACAGTTTCTCTTTGCAACAGAAAAGATCCTAAATGAGGTATAGTTATTTAACTATTTAGGTGGTCCACTATGTCATGGGTATCATCATTTGGAAAGACCCCTGTATATATCCTTTGAACAAGAGGAATCTTTTTAAACTTTTTAAATCAAGACACAGCTTGACCTCATAAGCATGAATTCTATGTTCCAGACCTACTAAGCTACCTGAAGTACTTTGAACACACAGTATGTCTCTCTCCTTTGGCCCTGTGCCCATACAGCACCCTCTGCTTGGAATGCCTTCTTTTCCCTTTTAACCTAACTCTTACTTGTACCTCAAAACCCAACTCAGGTGGTGCATCATCAGGGGAGACTGCTTGTCTCATGAATCCTCCTCCGACCCTAAAGCTAGTAAGATGTACCATAATCATACAGTAGCTTGTCTTTCTCTTCTAGGCTGACTCCTTAAGGGCAAAAATGGTTTCGTTCTCAGCTTTATACCTCCAGAACCTGGTTTAGTGCTTGCCCCATAGTGGGCATTAATAAATGTTTATTGAATGAATGAATGAAGTCATCTAATAGTATAATACATTCATTCTGCTGATTAGAAAATTTGCCTAGTTCAGAATAATAGCTTACTCACCCAGTGTCACACAACTATTTTACCCACTGAGTTGGTTTGTGAAGTTGGGAAGTCCAAGAGGAAGAATATTTTGAGAGGGAAAAAAATGTAAATGCTTTAGCTCACTCAATATTTTTTGTTTATATCAACTTTATTAAGGTATAGTTTAAGTTGAATAAAACGTATGCATTTTAAGAATATAGTTCTCTAAGTTTTGACAAATATGTGTACCTATATCACCACCATCACAATAAGGAACAGACCGTTTCCATCACCTGAATAAATTCCCTTTATACCCCTTCCCAGTCAGTCTCCCATACACACGTTCCCTTCAGACAACCATGATATGCTTCTGACCCTTAAGAATAGATGGGTCTCTTCTAGAGATTCATGTAAATGGAATCATATACATACTCTTGTTTCTGGCTTCCTTTGTGTTTGAGATTCATCCGTGTTGTGTAATTAGTAGTCCATATTTTTTATCACTGAGTACTATTTTATTGTATGGCCATTTCACAATTTGTTTATGTATTATTGTTAATAGGTATTCATGTTCTCATGTTTTGGTGTATTATGTATACAGCTACTATAAACATTTGTATACGAACCTTCATGTGGTCATATATCTTTATTTATTTGGGGGTAAATACCTAGGAGTAAAATTGCTGGGTCATATGTAAGCCTAAGTTTAACTTTCTAAGAAATCTCCAAACTCTCTCTGAAGTGGTTATTTCTATCACTTTACATCCCCACTATAGTGTAAGAGCGCCAGCTGCTCCAAGTCCTCACCAACACTTGGTATTTTCATGTTAGTCATTCTAAAAGGTGGTTTTAATTTGCATTTACCTAATTGCTAATGACACTGTGCATCTTTTCATACTTATTTGCCATTTATATATATTCTTTTGTCAAGTGTTCAAATCTTTTGACCATCTCTAATCAATATCTTCTTAAGTTTTAAGACTTGTTTATTCTAGGTACATGTACAGTTTGTAAAGTTTTCTCCCAGCTATGATTAGTCTCTTAATCTTCTTAGCTTTTTAAAAAGCAAAAGTTTTCATTTTGTTGAGTTCAGTTTATCCATTGTTTGTTTTATGTTTGTTCGTATTGTGTGTCCAATCTAAGAAATCTTTGCATAACTCAAAATCACAGATTTCTTTCCTGGTTTTTTTTAAGCAACTTGATCCTTTACCTCTTACTTTTAGGCCTATGATCCTTTTATTTTTAATTAACTTTTGTGTATGATACAAGTTAGAGGTTGAGGGTCTTGTTTTTGCATCTAGATATACAATTGTTTCAACACCATTTGCTAAAAAAAAAAAACCTGCCCTTTCCCTTTTATACCCTTTTATACTCTGTATAAAATCAATTGATCACATATATGGGCTTATCTCTGGGTTCTCTATTCTGTTTCATGGGTTTATGTCTATCCTGGATCCAGTATCACACTGTCATGATTTTTATAGCTTTAGAGTAAGTCTGGAAATCAAGCAGTGTCAGTCCTCTAATTTTCTCTGTCTATGTCAAAGTATTTTGGCTATTCTGAGTTCTTTGCATTTCTAAATAATTTTTGCTATCAGATTTTTCATTTGTACTAAAGAGAAAAAGCTGCTGTGATTCCTACTGAGATAGCATTGAATCTAAGGATCAGTTTAAGAACAATTCATACCTTAACAATATTGAGCCTTCTAATCCATGAACATGGTATCTCTCTTCATTTCTTTAGGTCTTTTTAAAATTTCACTCAGCAATATTTTGTAGTTCTCCATGTACAGTTCTTACAAGATTTTGTTTAAATTATCCCTAATTATTTACATTTTTATGTTATAAATAGTACTTTGAATTTCAACTTTTAATGATTTGTTAATATGTAGAAAGACAATTGATTTTTTATATTGATCTTGTACCCTGAGACATTGCTAAAGTTATGGCTTTTAGTATTCTGTTTTTGTAGCTTCCCTAGGCTTTTCTACATATACAATGTCATCTATAATTAAAGACAATTTTGCTTCTTTTTTTCAAATCTATATGTCTTTATTTCTTCTTTCCTCTTCTGTAACTGACTAGAACCTGCAAAAGAATATACAAAAGTGTTGGGAACCTGGCCGATTGGCTCAGTGGTAGAGCGTCGGCCTGGCGTGCAGAAGTCCCAGGTTCGATTCCCGGCCAGGGCACACAGGAGAAGCACCCATCTGCTTCTCCACCCCTCCCCCTCTCCTTCCTCTCTGTCTCTCTCTTCCCCTCCCGCAGCGAGGCTCCATTGGAGCAAAGATTGCCTGGGCACTGGGGATGGCTCCTTGGCCTCTGCCCCAGGCGCTAGAGTGGCTCTGGTCGCAACAGAGCAACGCCCCGGAGGGGCAGAGCATCGCCCCCTGGTGGGCAGAGCGTCGCCCCCTGGTGGGCGTGCCGGGTGGATCCTGGTCGGGCGCATGCGGGAGTCTGACTGTCTCTCCCGGTTTCCAGCTTCAGAAAAATACAAAAAAAAAAAAAAAAAAGTGTTGGCAACTCACCTAATTTAAAATTAAATGTACTTCTTTTTTTCTTTAATAAGTACAACCAGTGATGGGATTCAAATAAAAAACAACCAGTTCTCAGCCCTAATGACAGTTTTAAGTATAAAAAAAATGATATGCTGAAAGATAGTTTATTATCTCATGCATTTAATATTTAAATAAGAACAATAAAAGAAGTTCACAAAACTAGATTATATTATGTTTTAAAATATTAATAAAAAAATTAAATTGGCCCTGGCCTGTTGGCTCAGCGGTAGAGCGTAGGCCTGGTGTGCGGGGAACCCGGGTACGATTCCCGGCCAGGGCACATAGGAGAAGCGCCCATTTGCTTCTCCACCCCCCCCCTCCTTCCTCTCTGTCTCTCTCTTCCCCTCCTGCAGCCGAGGCTCCATTGGAGCAAAGATGGATGGCCCGGGTGCTGGGGATGGCTTCTTGGCCTCTGCCCCAGGTGCTAGAGTGGCTCTGGTCGCGGCAGAGCGACACCCCAGAGGGGCAGACCATCGCCCCCTGGTGGGCAGAGCGTCGCCCCTGGTGGGTGTGCTGGGTGGATCCCGGTCGGGCACATGCGGGAGTCTGTCTGACTGTCCTCCCCGTTTCCAGCTTCAGGAAAAAAAAAAAAAAAATTAATTATACCTGACAAAAAAAACAACAAAACTGTTATTTAGGATATTTCCATATTGCTTCTTGATGGGCATCCTCGCTTGCAATTTTTTTCACCTATGGACAGAATGAACATTACCACAGGTACTTAGAATATGCTGTTGCGCAATGAACGTTTAAAAAGAGTAAGGAATGTAAATGTGTGGTTTCCACATTGGGCGGCTGCCGTGGCACCCACCTCAGAGAGAACCCTAATGACAAGTGCCATTTTAACAACCGGTTCACTGAACTCAACAAAAAATTAGTTATTGATTCTGCTAAACCAGTGTGAACCAACTGAATCCCACCACCGAGTACAACAAATATTTTAAATATATATTAATTTAATAGTTTGGCCAAATGAGGGAAAGAAACAGCGGGTGAGAAGGAGACAGATGTGAAAGAGGTAGAGGGAGATACCAATACACAAGATAAATTGTGTCGTTTTCTTGTTACTGACTATCCAGATAGCTTCAAAGTATTCTTTCAACTTAAGCCTTTGGCTTCAGGTATTATCAATACCTTTGTCATGTTGATTAGGCAATTGTTTTTGTATTACCTCTATTCTTAAAACTTTTTTTAGATACATAGTGTACATAGATGTTTATTCAGCAAACATCAAATGGTTGGTCTGAGCAAGGTATCGTGCTGGGAATTCAATGTTTATATATATGGGAGCAAAAGTAGGTTTACAGTTGTTCTTAATGGAAAATAATACAATGTTCTGTGGTTTTTATAATGATAAAATAAGATAAACTATGTGCAAGCATTTTGAAGACTACCTTCTGCTCTGGTGTTGATATGGAAAAGACCCCAGAAAGTTGGGATTTTATATAAGCAAGTAAAATAGAGGAAGAGAGGTATTGGGGGAAATGGATCATCAACTCCTACTCTTTCTTGTCATGCAGAGGGGACTCCACTGATGTAATGCTCCTCACCCCCTCCCCCTGTAGAGAGGACTGAGGTATATTACTGAAGACGTTGGGATCAGTGAGGGCACGTGTAATGCCAAGCTTTTTCTCTCATCTTCCTCTTGGGGTCCAGCAGCCCACAGCACACATGCTTTGTACTGCTCCGTGATGCCCCGAGCTTTAGAAAGCCTGCACCCCATGGTATGGGAAGTAACAGGGAGTGACGGGGTGGCTGAGTGCATATGTCCAAGACTTAGTTTTGAAAAGTCCATCCTTGCTACAAAACCAAGTCACATTCCCTAGAATTAACTTTATCAGTAAAAAGGATGACATCATCTCCTTTCATCTGCCTAGATTTTTTTTTAATCTCTCAAGAACTCAGAACTCTGGCAGGAAGAAGGATGCAATTTATTGATTCTCTAAACCTCATTCAACAGGGCAAAGATGTTAGAGGTTGCAAGGAACAAACTTGCAATGAGTTTTGGAATATAAGAAAAGGAGAAATGAAGGGTAATGAGGGGTTGGTGATGGATATGAACAAAGAATAGATAGATTGAAGGTCACAACAAAAAAGTAAATGCAGTTTTGAAGGAAGGATACTTCTGCAAATAACTTGGAAGTATGATATTTACAGTCAGAATAAGATATTTGCATTTGAAGTTTTGGTGCCATTTTTGTTGATGCCAAGATCTAAAGCACAATGGATAACTGAGATAAAGTAGAAAAGAATCACTGAAAATAGGAGGAAGTCAAGAAACAGAGTTCATGGTGTTTCATGAGTCATCAGCGTACACATTGAAAGCATCAAGAAAAACGAAGAAGAAAACTGGGTTGCTTATAAAAGTCAGTTTAACCGAGAGTGAGGAAGAAAGACTCAGAAGCTACTCGTAGGTGACTGTGACTTGGAGGAGGAAGAATGGTATAACGAGATGGTGTGAGCCAAGGAGCAGGAGGGGTTTGCAAGAGGGAGGAGGGAATGACACTCTAAAGTTGGCGTTGAGGAGTGAGGCTGCTGAAGCACTTTGGGTGCAAGAGGGAAAAAAAGCATCCATCTGAGAGGACAGCAGAGAAACCTGGTCCCCAGGATATACCCTGCGTTTAGATAGTAGGTGACCAGAACCTTCGGAGAAGAAACTGAAAAATGCAGGTGTTTACTGACCTCACATTGGGAATTGGGCAATCCAGAGATGGAATGGTTTACTAGGGAGGGGAATGGAGAAGAACTGAATGGAATTAGGTCAGATTAAAAGAAGAAAGTTGAGGTAATTGATGACTGGGAAGCATGGAATTCCGATGGAGAGTGATGAACAGGGATGTGTGGATGAGAGAGGTGCTCAGCTGAGGTGCCTGGGCAATCAGTTCTACTGCTTGTGTGGTCCTGACCATTTCTCTCTGAGGTGGGGCAGCTCCTCCCGCAGACAGTCAGATGTTGGTGTGGCCTAATTATAGGTCAGCCACTCCTTCAGACAGCCAGAGTGTGTCTGCTCTAGCACTGCACTAGTTTGGTGACTTAGCTATTTCCTTTTTCACATCCAATTAATTTGGTTTTCCTCTCTCTTTTGGCTTTCTGCCTATTCATTGTTTCAATTTACTCATGGCTTAGAGAATATTTAATTACAAACAAATGAAAAGGGAATACCTCCTTTATAAATGGAATTACTGAAAAGTTTTCATGAAATAGAAAGCAAAAAATTATCTCCAATATATAATTTAATTTTGCACCCATGACATGCACAGTGATGGACTGACCCACGGAGGGGCGGTAGGGGGAAGAATGGAATGAGAAGGGATGAGAGGGTTGGAACGCTAGTGGTAAGAGTCTATAAGAAGGAACAGGCAGGTTTACCTGTTCTCTGTCCCTTTCATAGGACTGTGTCGGCCTTACCCTCAGAGAAGGGCATTTTGTTTGTGTTGTTAATGGGCTTCCTCTCCTTGTGTAGGAGAAGAATGGCTGAATGATTAAGTATTTCATGTGTGAGAGCCTAGAGAAGATGGAAAGACCTGAGTATATGTATGGAAAGAAGGAAAGGTTAGTTCTCTGGACCGGCTGATAAGATTGCATCCTGAGAGAGGTCCCCACCAGCGGTCTGGATATTGTCAGGCTGGTGGCTAAGTGCAGAAATGTTCTACGGGAGCACTGAGCGAGGGACAGGAACTCCCCTGTACAGAAGGCCAACCCAGGGCTTTAACCCTAGGACAAGGTCAGGAGAATGATCCAGAGATAGAAATAATACCTTTCCTGACCTTTGGACTTCTCTTACCAATATTAATACTCAACCACTGTGTGAGGGTACCCTGTCATCAGGACTCGACTCCTAAGGATCCACCTGACACCTGGTCCATGTGAGGCGGTTGGAAGGGAAGGGGAGATAGTTCCTATACCTGTACTTTGTAGACAACCATGTATGTTTGAAACTCTTGTGTTGGAAGCAGAGGAAATAGTTATCACTGTTGAAAATAAACATTTTTATAACATTCCATATTTTTTGTTTATGTTCTACTAGACATAAACTTAAGTCCAAGCTCCACCATTTGCTATGTGACCTAACCCCGTTTAAAATTACCTTTTTTATAAGCCTTAATTTCTTCATCTATAAAATTCTAATCAGTACCAGTAGAGCTGGCTACTCTGAAGATTAAGAAAGATAATGCATATAAAACATCTAATACTATACAGTTGAACTACCAGGAAGAAAAGAAACTGTTCTTGTACACAAGAGGTCTATAATTAATAGGTACATAGTCATGCAAAAAGAGCAAGTCCAGCATTAGTAAGAGCCATCAATGGTCTTTGCCATTTTCAGCATTTCATGATCAATACATTTGGGAAATATTTAGTACTGTATTTTCCTTTTGGAGAGTTATCTTGAACATTAGTCCAGTAGAGACTAAAAATTCTTGCAGTACAACAACCTAATGACCTGTTTGACTAGAGCTTGTTGATTATAGAAACACAAACTATTGACATCTTGCATGTTTAGTCTTCCGCCAAATACAGTTTTGGGGAGACTTGTGCTTCTGTGCAAGATGGATGTTGTGGACTGAATGTTTGCATTGCCAGAAGGTGGGATATTGGAAGGGGAACAGGCTAGAGCTCCCTGCAGGCACAGGCAACAAAGAAAAGGCCACATGAGCACAGGAAGCTACAGCTGCCATCATCTACAAGCCAAGAGAAGAGGCATCAGAATAAATTTATCTTGCTAGTACCTTGATCTTGGATTTCTCAGCTTCTAGAACTGTGAGAAATAAACTTCTCTTGTTTAAGCCACCCAGTTTATTTTGTTAAGTATTTTGTTATAGCAGCCCAAGCAGGCTAAGACAGTAGAGTAACTAAAATCAGATTTACTCTTTACCTGAAACAACTAAGGAAACCAAACTAAGTTAGACAAGACAATAGCTCTCAAGACATGGGACATCCAGCACTAAGGGTATAGCTTTGCACTTGCCCCAGCTTACTGCCTACGGAAAGTTTTCATGACGCAACGTGGGAAGGAGGAACCCAGTAAGAATGAGGTGGTCGCCCTGAGTTGAAGAGATGGAACCATGAAAACAGCTAAGGATCTGTAAAAGATCGTCCTCCATTACTCAGCAGGGAGCTTAAGGATCTGTAAAAGATCGTCCTCAGTTACTCCGCAGGGAGCTTTCCTCTACCCAAGAACAGGGGGGAAAGCCATGTGCTTCCTATAGTAGACCCATTTTAACATGAAGACATAATTAGGGTAAGACTAAAAGGGTGAAAAAAGATACAGCATGCGAACACTAATCAAAGGTAAGCTTGGATGGCTATATTAACATCAGACAACTTAGATTTAGATTTCAAAGCAAGAACATTGCTATAATGATAAAAGGTGAATTCATCAAGAAGACGTAGCAGTCCTAACAATTTATATGCAACAGTTTCTAAATATAGGAAGCAAAACTGATAGAGAAGTGCAAAGGAAAATAGACAAATCTCAAATTGCAGCAATTTCAACAACCTTCAAGTGTTATTTAGGGAAAAAGTAGACAGAAATATCAGTAAGAATATAAAAGAACAACATTACTAACCAATTTTTTCTAATTATATTAATACAGTACTCCCGACAACAGCAAAATTTACATTCATTTCACGTGCACACAGAACCTTTATAAATCTAGAACAAATTTGGGCCACAAAACAAGTCTCAATAAGTTAAAAAAGATTCAAGACATGTAAACTATGTTCTCTGATTACAGTAGAAGTATAATAGAAATCAATAACATAGATATCTGAAAAAAATCTTTATTTGGAAACTAACAGACTGCTAAACAAGCCATGGATCAAAGAACAAATGAAAAGTAGAAAGTATTTGAGCTAAATGAAAACATAACATACTGAAATTTTTGGAACACAGGGAAAGCAGTATTTAGTGGGAAATTTATACAAAAATATCTATCTTAGTAAAGGAGAAGGGCTCAGATCAATGATTTTAGTTCCTATTAAAAAACTAGAAAAATATGAGAAAGTCAACCCAAAAGTAAGTAGAAGAAAGAAAATAAGAAAGATCACAGCAGAAGTCAATAAAACAGAAAACAAAAGCAATAGAGAAAATCAATAAAACAAAAAGCCTGTGTTTTGATAATATCAATAAAAATGATAAACCTTTATCCAGCCCATCAGGAAAACATATAAAAATTATCAATATCAGCCCTGGCCGGTTGGCTCAGTGGTAGAGCATCGGCCTGGCGTGTGGAAGTCCCAGGTTCGATTCCCGGCCAGGGCACACAGGAGAAGTGCCCATCTGCTTCTCCACCCCTCCCCCTCTCCTTCCTCTCTGTCTCTCTCTTCCCCTCCCGCAGCCAAGGCTCCACTGGAGCAAAGATGGCCTGGGCCCTGGGGATGGCTCCGTGGCCTCTGCCTCAGGCACTAGAATGGCTCTGGTTGCAACAGAGCAACACCCCGGAGGGGCAGAGCATCGCCCCCTGGTGGGCGTGCCGGGTGGATCCCAGTCGGTGCATGTGGGAGTCTGTCGGACTGCCTTCCCGTTTCCAGCTTCGGAAAAATACAAAAAAAAAAAAAAAAATCAATATCAGAAATGAGAGAGATTCTCTAATTACAGGAAATGTTATGAACAATTTCATACCTATAAATCTCACGGCAGGTAGCTTTAGCCCTCTATCTTTGTTCTTTTTCAAATCTGTTTTGGCTATTCTGGTATCTCTGCAGTCTTTTCATTTAGGAGTCTGGCTTCAGGCTGAAAACCTACATGTAATTTTTTTTTTTTTTGACAGGCTCAACCAGACCATTCGTGATTCCAAAGGCTGGACCTGACAGGCCTGGGGTGGGGGTTGGGGGGTAACTGCCCTCTCCACACCAGACTCAGGGCCCAGCCAGTGCAGTGCAACCTCTACCGGAGCTCCAATCACAGGTTCAGGCCCTGGGGCTGGCCATGCTCTTGCGTGTATCTGCATTCCTGTCTCAGTCGCCTCCAGAAGCCTCTCTCTATCAGAGCCTCCCACAGAGACCTTCCTCAGCAGTTTTGGTCAAGACCTTATCAGGGTGGTGGGGAGAATGTGAAGACACTTTTTTTCACTCTAACAGTACTCAGTACTCTTCTGCTCCGACCTCTCCCCTCACTTCCTCCTGGTCCATCATACTGAGTCTTTTGTCTAGGCCTCCCAGAGCATTCAGACAATTCCCCACATCCGTGCTGACTGATGCACCAACCCTTCAAACGCGCTGTTTCATGGGGAAAAAATGGAAGAGGAAGGTGGCACGCTTGCCAGTTTAGCTTCTTGCTTACACTATGCAGTAAGTGACTATTATTTTGGTTTGGGTTTGTTACCTTAATCAGCTACTCTACACCTAGCAGCTCAGCACTCTCAGCTCAGCTGGTGACACATAAGAATTATAGAATCAGTTTGTCAGTTTCTAGAAAAAGAGACTTCAGGGATTTTGATGAAGATTTCATTGAATCCATAGATCAGTTTGGGTAGAAGTGATATTTTAACAATATTTAATCTCCCAATCCATGAACATGGTATATGTCTCTATTTATTTAGGTCTTTTAAATTTTCCCTCAGCAATGTTGTCCCAGTATATCTCTGCATTTGTTGTCAGTGTACAGGTCTCCCACATCCTTTGTCAGAGTTTTCTCTAAGTCTTATGTCTCTGATGCTATTGTAAGTGCTACTGTTTAATTTCAATTACTGATTGTTGTCAGTCTCTAGAAACAAAAGTGATTTTTGCATATTGATTTTCTATACTGACACCTTGCTAAACTCACTTGTTAGTGCTCATAGCCTTTTGTAGATTCCCTAGGATTTTCCACACAAATTATGTCTGTGAATAAAGGCAGTTTTACTTCTTCCTTTCTAACATGGATACTAGCATTTCTTTTTCTGGCTTTTCTGCATTGGCTAAAGCTGCCAATAAAATGTTAAGTGGCAGTTGTAAGAGTGGACATCTCTCTTGTTCCTAATCTTGGGAAGAAATCATTCACTATTTCTCCATTAAGTCTGGTGTTACAGTAGATTTTTTTATATAGATACCTTTTGTCTGGTTAAGGAAGTTATCTTCTATTCCAAGTTTGCTGATAATTTTTACTAGGAATTGATGTTAAGTTTTCTAAAATGCCTTTTGTGCATCTATTGAGATAATCATATGGTTTTGCTCTTTTAGTGTATTAAGATGGAAAGCCAAGATAATGCTTAATTTTTCACCGTTATCAGTTATGAAGGCAATGGATTGGTTTCTTATTATTCTTCAAAGATAGTCACTGTTTAAAACATTATTATGGCCCTGGCTGGTTGGCTCAGCGGTAGAGCGTCGGCCTAGCGTGCGGAGGACCCGGGTTCGATTCCCGGCCAGGGCACATAGGAGAAGTGCCCGTTTGCTTCTCCACCCCTCCGCCGCGCTTTCCTCTCTGTCTCTCTCTTCCCCTCCCGCAGCCAAGGCTCCATTGGAGCAAAGATGGCCCGGGCGCTGGGCATGGCTCTGTGGCCTCTGCCTCAGGCGCTAGAGTGGCTCTGGTCGCAATATGGCGACGCCCAGGATGGGCAGAGCATCGCCCCCTGGGGGGCAGAGCACCGCCCCTGGTGGGCGTGCCGGGTGGATCCCGGTCGGGCGCATGCGGGAGTCTGTCTGACTGTCTCTCCCTGTTTCCAGCTTCAGAAAAATGAAAAAAAAAACAAAAAAAACAAAAAAACAAAACAAACAAACAAACAAAAAAAACATTATTATGAGCATCATGGGTTTAAATATGATATTTTATGGGTTTCAGTCCATTACAATTTTTATCTTTATTGAAGCTCAGGTTATCCATCTTTGGTGAGTGACAGTCCCTTCCAGGAGACTGCTACATACTTTTTCTTTTTTTTTCTGAAGCTGGAAACAGGGAGAGACAGTCAGACAGACTCCCGCATGCGCCCAACCGGGATCCACCCGGCACGCCCACCAGGGGCGACACTCTGCCCACCAGGGGACTATGCTCTGCCCCTCCGGGGCGTCACTCTGTTGTGACCAGAGCCACTCTAGCGCCTGGGGCAGAGGCCAAGGAGCCATCCCCAGTGCCCGGGCCATCTTTGCTCCAATGGAGCCTTGGCTGCGGGAGGGGAAGAGAGAGACAGAGAGGAAGGAGGGGGTGGGGGTGGAGAAGCAAATGGGCGCTTCTCCTATGTGCCCTGGCCGGGAATCGAACCCCGGGTCCCCCGCACGCCAGGCCTACGCTCTACCGCTGAGCCAACCGGCCAGGGCCTACTTTTGACATGACTCTAAGCATCATTGAAAGTTTGCTTGCTATCTGGTATGACAAAATATTTCAGGCTCATTTTATACATTTCCTACACCAAACCCGAAATTAGCCAATTCCCCCAAAAGTCTTGATATCTTTCAGTGGAAAACAGTATTTCAAAGCCACAATCTGGCTACTAGGGCTATTCATTGCTACTTAGCTTAGTCATTGTTACTCGGCCTTTCAAGTGTTCAGAGGTAATTTCCAACTCACATACAGACTACAGTGTTTTCGCTTTAGCTCCTTTAAATTACACCTATATATCCTTTCCTCCTCACTGATAATTATGGTTCTCAAGGACACAGATATGATGGAATAAAATGTCTATAATCACTTATTTAATTAATCCAAAAATCCACTCATCACAGTCAAAAAACAACAAAACTATTACCCAAACATAGTCAAAACATACTATGCCCTCTTCCATTTAACCCTTATTTAGTCTTAGTTGTACAAGTCATTAAATTGAATATTCACTATCAGTGCTTATGTTAATGTCTTGCTAATTATTTTGGCTATCTGATGCTTGTTTTCTAGTAGATTCCTGAAGAAAGGCTCCTGGAAGAAATAATAATCTTGGGAACAATAATTCCCCAAATCTGCACGTTGATAACAATTTATTGATATATGCATCCTTCTTACCTGAAAGACAATTTGGCTGGATATAAAATCCTTGACTCACATTTTCTTTTCTTGAACATCTTAAATATGTTATTCTTTTTCTCCTGCCTAAAAAAATAAACTGATAATCTAATTTTCTTTCCCTTTTAAGTCATCTGCTGTTTTGGCCTATATTTCCTAAGGATTTTTTTCTTTTTCTTTAAAGCCAAGTGATGAACTAAAATATGTGTTGGTGTTAGTTGTTTTGTGTTGATCTTCTAAGGTTTGGGATATGCTCTTTCAACATGTAATTTCAATTTTTTTTTAATATATATTTTCTTGTAATATAGTTTTTTAAAAATGTTTATTTTATTGATTTTTAGAGAGAGGGAGGGAGAGAGAGAAACATCAATCTGTTCCTATAAGTGCCCAACTGGGAATCAAACCTGACAACCTCCACACTTTGGAATGATACTTTAACTAGCCAAGCTATTTGGCTGGGGCTCTTATAATATAGTTTTTGAATTTTAATTATTGCTTAATTACAGTTTACTTTCAATTACTTTGTCTTGGTTTCAGGTGTACAGTATAGTGCTTAGACAATCATATATTTTACAAAATTTTCCCCCTGATATTTCCAGTATTCACCTGGCACCACACAGTTATTACCATTTTATTGACTCTATTCCCTATGCTGCCCTATGTAACTTGTGACTGTTTTGTAACTGAAAATTTGTGATTCTTAATCCCTTCACCTCCTTCACCTAGTCCCCCAAACCCCTTCCCTCTGGCCACCACCCGTCCACTCTCTGTGTCTCTGAGTCTGTTTCAATTTTGTTTGTTCACTCCTTAGATTCCACCTCTAAGTGAAATCATATGGTATTTGTCTTTCTCTGACTGACTTATTTCACTTAGCATAAGACCCACTGGGTCCATCCATGCTGTTGCAAATGGTAAGGTTTCATTATTTTTTATGGATAAATATTCCATTATGTGTATGTATGACCACTTTTTTTATTTTTTATTTAGTTGGGGTTTTTTTGTTTGTTTTTGTTTTTTTGAGAGAGGCAGGGAGAGAGAGACAGGACCATTGAGATGCTTCTGTATGTGCCCTGAACAGGGAATTGAACCAGCAACTTCCATGCTCTGGGATGATGCTCCGCCCAAACAAGCTATATGGCCAGGGCTTAGTTTCTTTTTGATTTATTGTTTCAGAGAGACAGAAAGAAGGGAGAGTGAGGGGAGGGGGAAAGGAAGCATTTATTTGTAGTTCCACTCAGTTGTGCATTCATTAGCTGCTTCCCATGTGTGCCCGGCTAGGGAATCGAACCCACAACCTTATTGTTTAGAGATAGCACTCTAAACTGACTGAGCTAACTGGCCAGGGCCTATTCCACCACTTTTTTATCCACTTGTCTATTCATGGGCACTTGGGTTGCTTCCATATCTTGGCGATTATAAATAATGGTGCAATTAACATAGAGGTGCATGTATTCATTCAAATGTTTTGGGGTTTCTTTGAATAAATCCCTAGACATGGAATCACTGGGTCATAATGCAGTTCCATTTTTTTTTTGGCAGTTCCATTTTTAATTTTTTGAGGAAACTTCATACTATTTTCCACAGTGGCTGCACAAGTCTGCATTCCCACCAACAGTGCACATGGGTTCCCTTTTCTCCACATCCTCACCAACATTTCTTGCTTGTTAATTTATTGATGATAGAGCTATTTGACAGGTATAAGGTGATATCTCCTTATAATTTTAATTTGTATTTCACTGATGATGAGTGACATTGAGCATCCTTTCATTTGGCCATCTGTATGTCCTCTTTGTAGAAGTACCATTTTAATTAGATTATTTGTCTATTTTATATTGGATTGTTTGATTTTTGGTGTTGAGTAGTATGAGTATTTGATAAATTTTGGATATTAACCCCTTATCAGATGTATCATTGGTGAATATGTTCTCCTATTTAGTAGACTGTCTTTTTGTTTTGTTGATGGTTTCCTTTGCTGTGCAAAAAATTTTTGTTTGATGTAGTCCCATTTGTTTATTTTTTCTTTTGTTTCCCTTGCCCAAGGAGATATAGCAGAAAAAAATATTGCCAAGAGAACTGGTAGAGATTTTACTGCCTATGTTTTCTTCAAGGAGTTTTGTGGTTTTGAGCCTTACATTTAAATCTTTAAACCGTTTTGAGCTTATTCCTGTATATGACATAGGAAGGTGGTCTAGGTTCATCTTCCCAGAACTATTTATTGAATACAGCATCTTTACCCCATTGTATGTCCTTACTGCCTTTGTCAAATAATGACCGTAAAGGCCTAAGTTTATTTCTGAGCTCTCTATTCTCTCCCATTGATCTATATATCTGTTTTTATAATATTGATAGTACCTTGCTTTTTTGATTACTTGTAGTATAGTTTGATTTCAGGCAGCATGATTCCTCCAACTTTGTTCTTTCTCAGTATTGCTTGAATATAGTTTTCAGTGTTTGTTTTACTTCCTTGCTTTGGTTTTCTTTTATGGGTTGACATATCTTTATGTAGTTCTAGTAGACAGACTTTCCTATCCCTATTTTTCAGTTAAGAAGACTGACGATCAGAAAGATTATGTAGCTTATTTCAGCTTCCACAGCTAGTGGGGGAGGACTAGCACTCCGGTCTGCTTAACTCTGAATCTGCAGTCTCTCTCCCACGCTACACTGCAGCCTGGGTCTGGGTGTTGTACAGTTGGATTCTTTCCTGTGTTTATTTCACTGTTTTACTAATGGTCACAATGATATGTTTTAACATAACTATGCTTCTCAAAGTAAGGTCCTTGGACTAGCAGCACTGTCATCACCAGGGGCTCTTCAGAACTGTAGAGGCTCTGTTTCTTTAGGATTGCTGAATGAAAATCTGAATCGTTACAAGATCACCTGGTGATTCCTGTGCCCATTAAAATTTGGGAAGCACTGGTCTAGGCGGAAAATCTGAAGGTACTTTAAGGCATTGGTTCGCAAATTTTACAGCATGTGAGAATCATCTTGGAATCATTTCAAAATCCTGATGCCACCCTAGTTGGCTTAGTGGTAGAGCGTCAGCCCAGCATGTGGATGTCCCAGGTTCAACTCCTGGTCAGGGCACATAGAAGAGTCCATCTGCTTCTCCAGCCTTCCATCTTTAATTTCTTTCTCTCTCTCTCTCTCTCTCTCTCTCTCTCTCTCTCTCTCTCCTCTCCTGCAGCCATGGCTCTATTGGAGTGAGTTGGCCCAGGGCCCTGAGGATGACTCCATGACCTCTGCCTCAGGTTCTAAGAAGAGCTCAGTTGCTGGGCAACGGAGCCACACTCCAGATGGGCAGAGCATCCCTCCTAGTCGGCTTTCTGGGTGGATCCCCTCCTCTCACTGAATTAAAAAAAAAAAAATCCTGATACTTGGGCCACAATCCCTATCAATTAAGTCAGAATCTCTGGAGATGGAACCCAAGCATCAGTATATTTTAAAACTTCCCACAAGTACAGCCAAGTTGGGAACCAATGATTAAGGCACTGGTTCAGTCCTTAATGTTCTCAGTAGTCAGCAGAGAGCATCTTAAATTACAGATGTTGATTCAGTGAATGTGGCCTGAAGCCTGAGGCTCTGTGTTTCTGCCAGGTTCCCAGATGACAGATACTGCTGGTCTGAGGAGTTTCTGAAGTGAAATGAAACAACTGGGGTAGCTTTAATACCAATAAGTACAAACAGTATAGAATCAAACCATCTTCCTCAAGGCATAGTCCTGGCCTGCTTGAACCAAGGGGGCGCTGCAGGCTGGTCCTGGGCCCTCCAGGGTACTTCACACGGGTGCCGCTGGGGGGTGCCTGGCTGACGCGCCCAGGGTTCCCAGGCAGAGGGACCGCCCACGTGACTGCTCTACGCAGCCCGAGGCAGGAGCATCTGCAAGTACCGTGCACACTTCTCTGGGCGCCCGTGCCTGCACCGGCTGGCTGGCTCCCTTTCCTCTCCCTGGTCTCTCCTGCTCTCCCCTGTCTCTAGTGTCCCATGTCTGGGTGTCCTGGCTGAACCGGGACCACTGGCTCGGTCCCCTGTGTGCTTGCTTGGGCTGTAGACAAAGTCACAAATGCAAAAGCTCAGGTCCTCACCCTGAGGAACGTAAGAGAAGCAGTTCGCAGGGAGAGTGCCCAAGAGACACGGCGTGACAGGACTTGATTAGTTTTTCCTCCTGGCTCCATCTGTGACCAGCAAGATTTGGTCTGACAAACTGTAGCTTGACAGGACTTAACACGCACTGTTCTCACTTAAGCTTAGAATTTACATAGTTTTCTCCCTTGGCAAGAGCCAAGCCCCTGTCATCAGCAGGTGTGTGGGCCTTCCCGAATGTGAGGCAGGCTTGTGTTGGGTTCAGCTGGTGCCCAAGTTTTGATTCAAATCTTTGGCCTGTGGCTGAGTAGGGATGGTTGTTTGTGAAGCGATGGCCGCTGAAGGGCTTCCCTCTGGACCCCGGGAGGCTGAGGAATCCCCCCACAGCCTCACCTGGCCCTGTTTCCCGGCTGGTGAAACTCCTACCCAGAATTCCAGGGGGCCAGAGTGAACCTCTGCAACAGAGAGAACAAATTCACCTTCTCTCGGTCTGACAGCGAGAAAGGACTACAGGAAGGGAAGGGGGAAACTGAGAACCACACCGGCAGCCAAGCAGGGGGTCCTGACGTCTCAGGTCTACATTGGGATCACTTGTGTTTTCTATCTGGGGCACACTGACAAGGCATTTAACCACATGCCGTAAAACGAGCTAGCAGGACACAACCTGTTTACCTGATGGAATAACGCCTCTTTTCCCCCTCCCTAGATTCTCGAGGCTCTTTCATTTCCTGCCAGTTACTAAGGGGTCAGAGAAAGCTGCTCTGGGACCTCAAAGAGTGAATGGAGCTCAACATCTGAGCAGGTCTCTCCTCTCAGCTGGTAGCATAAGCAATCCCCATTGTTCCCCGAAGGCTAGCCGGAGGGGGCGCTGCGTTCCCCAGATGAGGTTGTTCCGTACTCTCCCCAAGACTCCTGTCCCAGCTAATAACAGACAAGTCCCCACAGCGCCTGGTGGATGCTGCCTCTCAGGATCAGCCCCTGGTCTCCCATGACTAGATTAAGTGGACTTGAAATTCCTCTCTTCACTTCCCCAAGCCCAATAACAGCCCCTTGGGGGGTACTATTCAAGTGGAGGCTTTTGAGGACTGAAACAGAAGAAGAAATTTCCTGGCCACAAGTGAGTCATTGGCCTAGTGAAACCTCACCTGGGGAGTAGCTAGTTAACAATAGAAAGCAGAGGAGGCGGCTCCGACTCCCGAGGGAAGTCCCTGCAAGTGGAGAGAGCCCACTGCGTGGGATGGTGCCTGGCCGCCCTCGGGGCAGTGTGGCCACTCAGGCCTTCCGGCAGCTGTAAGCATCCCATAAATTAGAGGAGCGCCTGCAGGGCTCTAAGACCCAGGACTTGACCCATCTGCCTTGGAGAGCCCCGGGGTTAAGGTCCTGCTCTGGCCCACTGGTCGCCAGGAAGCAGCCACAGCCTCAGCCTCGGCCGGCACGTGTAGAAATGCACATTCTCAGACACCATCCAAGACCTACCGAGTCCAAATCTTTGATGGCGGCATCCAACAATCTGTATCTTAACAAGTCTTCCAGATATTTCTGGTGCAGGTTTGTGAAAAACACCGTCATTTGTTCAACCCCTTGAAAGCAGGCTGAATCTGGACCCTCCAGAGGTAAGGGGCTGGGATGGGTTACAAAGTGGGGCTTTCAAGGCAGATTGCCTGGTGTTCATTATCAGCTCTGTAACATCCTAGTCATGTGACCACTACACCCGTTTCCTCAGCTCTAAGAGGAGGGAAGTAACACCCCCCCCCACACACACACAGGAGCAACATCCTAGTCATGTGACCACTACACCCGTTTCCTCAGCTCTAAGAGGAGGGAAGTAACACCCCCCCACACACACAGGAGCAACATCCTAGTCATGTGACCACTACACCCGTTTCCTCAGCTCTAAGAGGAGGGAAGTAACACGCCCCCCACAGGAGGTCATAGGTGTCTGGAATAGAATAGTTTCTGTTCTTCCTCGCCCCAGTCTTTCTAATAGGAAATATACAGAACAACACCTACTGTCCCTAGAGTGAAAATCTGCAAGACAAGAATGACCACACACATCAGGATGCTAACTGTTAATACATTTTTAATTAACATTCTTAAATGATTCTAGGTTCCAAAGAGTTCAGTTGACCCTTTGAGTCCTGAGGATAAGGGTTCTTGTTTTTGTTTTTTAGTAGAAATATGTTTCCCCTGGCTGATTTTTATCCAAATAGTTTCAAAGATTAAAACTTTCCTAAAAAGTGAAACTTAACTTTTGCAATTATGCTTTTTTTCCCCCTTTCCTTTTTAAGAGGGAGAGGAAGAACTGATCATGTGAGGTTTGATTTGTGTGTTCTGTGTATGTACTTCAGGATTTGGTAAAGCTAACAAAACTAATCAAAACAATGTGAGCATTTTTCTTCTCTTTTACTTAAGGCAGAGTACTTTTGACTATTGCATGCTATTGCTTTTTTCTTATATATAAAAAAGAATATATATTTATATCAGGAATTTTTTCTTATATATAAAAAAGTATATGTTTATTTCAGAGAAATATGAAAAGGAAATTAAACACCCATATCCTACTGCTCAGAGATAACCACTGTAATGTTTCAGTCTATTTCTTTGGGGTTTTGTTGTCTGCTTACAGGTGGAATTATTAATATGCGTACATATATAACAACTTTCTAATGAGATCATACTGTATTATCATCACCCTTCACAGGCCGGATGGACTCCCCCTACACACACACCGCGTTCCCCACCAAATTTAGTTCAGTTGTCAAAACCGATGATGCCACACACATACCAAGAGGATATGAAAAAACTGATTTTTGATATCATGAGGCTTTCTGGGAAGTGCAAGGCAGGCTTCCAAGGAGGTCCATAAATGTCCCGAAAGAGCAAGGGAAGGAGGGTTTTACTGTGGTTAGAAGAGGGCTGGGTGAGGTTTCCTGCACACTGAACGGGCCTTGCAAGGTTTGAACTTCTCGGTGGTGCCCAGGAGGCCGCTGCAGGACTTTCCCATCGCCTTGGCCAGAGTGGGCAGAAAGGAGTGGGGGTGGTAGCTTGAAAGTTGTCAGCAGACAGACATCACAACTGGAGTCAGCCTCTTCATTACTTGCACAGTTCTGCAACTTTGTCTTAAATTTTGCATTGAATGGTCAATGTTTAAAGGGTGACCAAAAGCTTTATTGTCAAATTTCTTTTCACATTGGCATCTTGTGGCAGTGCCAGTTTTCCCTGTATTTACTTATTTGTAGTCCAGAAGGATGTGTGGATTAAGAACAATTTTTTTTCTTATAATACAAAAAAAAAAAAAAAGGTCATGGAAGAATAAAACATAACATAGAGTCTGAAAGCAATGCATTAATAAGTTTTCCCTGAAAATAAACACAGCTTGCTCAGAAAAAGAGAATACAGATAGTTTCCTTGTGTGTGAGTATATTTGCATTTTTTATGATCACACATGGCTCTCACTTTTCTGCAAAACATGACTGCAGAAAGTGTGAGTCACATATCTAATCTACTTTTAAATATTGGTCCTAAATACCGGAGGCACTGGTAACCCTACGGTAGGAGTCCACACCTGTGACAACAAAAGACAGCTCAAGTCAGAGTCAAACAGCGGGGCCATTTTTTCCATCTGTTCTAAAGCATGTTTCAACATTTTTAATGACCGAAGATAATCCTCTGTCGTCATCTTGTGCATCTAGGTTATAAAAATATATCCACTGCTTTGAAGAAAGGTTCTGGTCCACTGATGTCCAGGGAGGGTCACATTATGGAAAACTGGCATTGTTACAATAAGAAACGAAGCCCTCTTAGGTTGCTTCTGGTATTCTGATTAAAGGATCGCACTGCATAGTTTCCAGCTTGAGCTAATTAAGGGCATGAGGAGTGATTAATTCTAGATGCTGATCACTGAAGACCACTTGCCATGCGTTAGAGAAACACCTTCTATGGAAGTGTATGCGGGAAAGATACCCTGGTTTCAGAATGAAGGCCTATTGAAAAACATTTTGCATGGGCCAGGGAGATCAGAACACATGGGACTATCTTATTCTGAGATATTTTTCAAACAGCTATTTGGTAGAAACATCAGCCAATCCTATTTTTTCCCTTTAATGCAAAAGAACTTGTCATCCCCGAGAAAATTAAGTGGGTATGCTTTTTGAACTGAAGTGTAAAGATTGGCAATACACTGTCAAAATAATAGCTGGATGGGTGAGATATAAGATGGGAGGGAGGGAGGGGGTAGGGAAACTAAACAGAAGGAACACACTCAGCAGTTTTTTTGTTTTTGTTTTTGTTGTTGTTTTTTGTATTTTTCTAAAGCTGGAAACGGGGAGAGACAGTCAGACAGACTCCCGCATGCGCCCGACCAGGATCCACCCATCACGCCCACCAGGGGGCGACGCTCTGCCCCTCCGAGGCGTTGCTCCGCCACGACCAGAGCCACTCTAGCGCCTGGGGCAGAGGCCAAGGAGCCATCCCCAGCACCTGGGCCATCTTTGCTCCAATGGAGCCTCGCTGCGGGAGGGGAAGAGAGAGACAGAGAGGAAGGATAGGGGGAGGGGTGGAGAAGCAGATGGGTGCTTCTCCTGTGTGCCCCGGCCGGGAATCAAACCCGAGACTTCTGCACGCCAGGCCGACGCTCTACCACTGAGCCAACTGGCCAGAGCCAGCACAGTTTTTAATTTACAGACATTGGCGCTCCTCACACTGCCCCTAAGAGGTGTGGCTCGCCTGCCCTGGCAGTACTGTGCCTGGAGCATGCCTTCTGGTGGTTACCATCTCCAGGAAGCTTCCCCCAAGCTCTGTACCTGGGAGCCACGTCAGAGCAGAGCTCACACTCTTTCCTCCTTGGAGTCCTGGGTGCTGACCTTAGATTGTTAGCTACTCAATGTCTTTGGCTTCAGATCGCCTCTCCTATTTTCCACCCTCAATATGATACGAACTCCCTCATCATCCTTACCAGCTATAGGAAGCAACCTGAATAAACGTGTTCAGCCTAAGTGGTGGGGGGGCAGTTAGGGAGGCCAACCTTCTCCCTTCTCCGCTGCCCAGGCTGAGACAAAGGCTTTGGTGACTGACAGCAGCACAGCAAGGATCCCCCAGAATCTCAGGGATCCTGTAGCCCCAAGTGTTCACTTGGAGCCTGTGTCTTTGCTAGCATCTTTGTGCTCTGTCGTCTGACATGGGGAAGCCATGGAGAGATTAAAGACCTTTGTCTAAGCCTCTTATTTCTCAGACCCAGATGATCTTCTGATGCCCGAGGCACTTGGCAGCAACCCCAGAGCCCAGCCTGGACTCGGAGACTGCAGCTGGCTTCACCATCACCTGGCCTCTGCAGGCTGCAGGCGAATGCCTAGGCTCGTGTACGACTAGCAAAACCATCCAGATGCAACCTAAAACTCAACAGAAATGAGTGTTTCCGAGCATTCCCAAAGTTTGTCTTCTGATGAACCCAGGAGGCATTCCCAAGGGCTCTCTCTCTGCCTCTGCTTCCGTCCAGGTGCGGCTCCTAAGACCTCCAGCCACTGTGGAGCCAAGGCCCAGGTGGCTGTGCAGCTCCTGACCCAGAAGGGTGTCTTCATCGTGACCCCACTCTAAAGTGGGCCCCATGAATCTTCTGAAGATGGACAAGGTCTTAACCCGAGACCAGAACAACGTCTTTGAGTGTCCTCATAGCTCTAGTGTGACAAGTTCATCTTCTAATACTGAGCAATTTCTAAATTTATGAGGGGAGAAATAGTTCTCTGCCTTAGGGAACATTGGCTAATTATTTGTAGAGAACTAAAAACAGCCTTGACATAAATTCAGGCTAAACACTAGCTTGTATTATTCTCTAATATTAAAATGTGCGTATTGACCATGAAAATAATGATAATAATGGCCACAATTCATGAAACACCTACTTTGGGTCATGCACCATGCTAGACACTATGCCTACCTTCTCCCTAGTTTTCCTAATACCATAGGACAAATTTTTTTTGTTTTTGTTTTTTTGTATTTTTTCGGAAGTTGGAAACGGGGAGGCAGTCAGACAGACTCCCACATGCGCCCGACCGGGATCCACCTGGCATGCCCACCAGGGGGCGATGCTCTGCCCATCTGGGGCGTCGCTCCGTTGCAACCAGAGCCATTCTAGCACCTGAGGCAGAGGCTATGGAGCCATCCTCAGCGCCCGGGCCAACTTTGCTCCAATGGAGCCTTGGCTGCGGGAGAAGAAGAGAGAGACAGAGAGGAAGGAGAGGGGGAGGGGTGGAGAAGCAGATGGGAGCCTCTCCTGTGTGCCCTGGCCAGGAATCAAACCCGAGACTCCTGCACGCCAGGCTGACGCTCTACCACTGAGCCAACCGGCCAGGCCGACAAGTTTGTTTTTATCATCCCCACTTCACCTTTGTTAAAACTGAGGTTCAGAATGGTGAAGTGCCCGACCTGTGGTGGCGCAGTGGGTAAAGCATCGACCTGGAATGCTAAGGTCGCTGGTTTAAAACCCTGGGCTTGCCTGGTCAAGGTGTGTACAGGAAGCAACTTCTACTAGTTGATGCTTCCTGCTCCTTCCCCACCCTTTCTCTCTCTCTCCTCTCTTTAAAATCAATAGTATATATATTGAAAAAGAAGAAGAAGGGTGAGGGAACTAGTCCAAGGTCATGTCCTGTTAGGGGCAGCTCACAGCTAGGTCTGCCTGTCTTTACCTCCCCACACCCCCTAGCCATTATTTTGACTTTGCACTGGAGCTCTTTAAAAATTCTGTTCAAAAAGTTTTTATCTCAGGGATGACAAGTTCTTTTGCTAAAGGCGGGGGGGGGGGGGGGGGAGGGAATATTTCTCCTAAACAGCTTTTTAAAAGAGCTTTTATAATAAGCTAGGCCTTGCCAAACAGGCTTGTCAGGCCTGGGGCTGCGGAGAGGCAGATGGCCCCGGGGACTCTGAGAGCACCCACCTCAGGACAGTGTGGGCTGGTTCCAATCACGCCTGCGGGTCCCACGGTCAGCACTGATGGCCCCGGGGACTCTGAGAGCACCCACCTCAGGACAGTGTGGGCTGGTTCCAATCACGCCTGCGGGTCCCACGGTCAGCACTGATGGCCCCGGGGACTCTGAGAGCACCCACCTCAGGACAGTGTGGGCTGGTTCCTATCACGCCTGCGGGTCCCACGGTCAGCACTGATGGCCCCGGGGACTCTGAGAGCACCCACCTCAGGACAGTGTGGGCTGGTTCCAATCACGCCTGCGGGTCCCACGGTCAGCACTGAAGAACGTGAACTATCACCGTGATGACAGGACCATGGCCACGTTGTTATCCCTCTCAAGGAGTTCACAGTCTAGTGGAGTAAGCGTTCAGGTCAACAGATGATCATGATGCAGGAAGTACGACCAGGACCAGAGAGAGGCCTCAGCCTGGAGGGGGCGGGGTGCGGGGAGGCACAGCATTCAGTCGGCAGGTAGGTGTCTGTGCGCCTGTGGACGGAGGACGGCAGAGGGACTGCTGGCCTGCTCCTCTGTCCGTGTCGAGAGGAACACAATTAGGTTCAGACCACTGCTGCATGGGCCATTGCCTTTCCCTCGTGCTGGAGGGCCAGGGTCTCCAGGAGCTCTTTAAAATACCACTTTGGATGCTATTGAATGGTCTTTTTGGATTTGTATTCTAGTCATCAGAGGTGCCACTGTAATATAAAGGGACAGGCAGGATGGAAGGGAAAAGGGTTATGGCTGCTCAGGAAACCAAACGCCATGTTTCCTGTGATGATGATCTCAAGGCTGCAGTTCCAGGCTCACTGTAGCGTCTCCCTGACGGCCGCGTGTACCTGTCAGATGGTTTGGACAGGGTTACAAACCTGGAGTTCCTTTGGGTTTCAGGAAACTCTGGCTCAAGGCTCTCAACAGAGGCCCGCCGTCTGTTGACCTGTCTTGAAAGGCCTTCCCTGGCCCTGGTCACCTGAAAACATGGCATCCTGGCTCCTGGACATCTGGGAACACGGCTATTACCTTCCCAGCCTGCCCATAAAAACAGGGTAAGCCTTGGCGGTTCTCAAACCAATTAGATAAGAGTTGCTGTGCTGTCCCTTGCCTAGCTGTGTGACCTCAGGAGATTTAACCCCTTCAAATCTGATTTCCTCACCTATCAAATACCGGTGGTAATACTTGCCTTGCAGGCTCGTTGAAGGAATTAGATGTGTTAAGGCTTGTGAAACCCCAGGCATAGGGCAGGCACTCAATAAAGAGCTTACTTATATTAGTGACGATCTAGAGAAGTTTCCAGGTGACTGTGGAGCTGGCAGCTGGCCTGGAGACAGGAGGGGACTGAGGCAGGTGGAAAGGAGGCCAGGGATGAAAGCAGGACAGGGCCAATCCGACAGGACGGCGTGACGTCATGTTCCCAGACAAGCTGGAGGCACGTTCAGGGGCCCACAGGAGGCTGCCTGGAGCCCAAGGCCCGTGGGGGCGCAGAGGCAAACTGGAGCCTGACTTTGGAGTCCTGGCTTTTCCGTAGAGGTCAGCAGGGAATACTCAAGGTTCAGAAGGAAGCAGAGTTTCCCCTTGGGGGGCCCGTTTCTTCCTCAGCCCGACCTTGACTACATCCGGATTTCCTTTGACCTTGGAGGCTCTCGTTTTTTTTATAGTATTTATAGCTCCCCTTACCTTTGACAATAGCCGCTGGACTTCCTGTGCCTGGGACAGCTGCAGGACTCCCCCAGCGGCTTCTCCCCCGTCCCAGGGGGCCCCCGAAAGGCTGCCGGCTGTGCACACAAGCTGTCCCCTGACAGTCAGAAGCAATTAGCTTTTACAGATTAGCTGGCACAAAGGGAAACAAGGCTGCTTAAACCTCCTTAGCCCAATAAAAGCCACCTCTGAATCAGAAGACGGATCTGCCATGACTCACGCTTTCAGAAGGCTCCGCGGTGGCGAGGGCCTCTGCCAGCAGATCTGAGGGTGCAGTCCAGGCAGAGGGCCTCTGCCAGCGGATCTGGGGGTGTGGTCCAGGCAGCCGGAGGCCTTAGCTTGCAGGGAGGGGCTGCACAGACCACACGGAGGCTGGCACCGAATCTCAGCGGTGCCTGGAAGGCTTCCTTCCATAGGAGGCAGCAGAGAAAGGCAGCATTCTCCACTGCTTTTCGGGAGCACAGGCGTTAGAGCTAGAAGGTGCCTGCAGTCAGCTGATCCTGGCTGGTGGCCCTGGATCACCCTTAAGAAAGTCTGTAACTGCTGTCAAATGAGGTGGGTGTGTGCATTTTGTGGCGAGAAGATTCGCGGATTTAACCAGATACTTTTGGTTCTAAGACCCTGCTACATATCTTGACCATACCTAAACCTCCTTATTTTGCCCAGAGAGCATGACTGAATGACTTGCCTGAAGTCCCTCCACCAGTGGGAAGCAGAGAAGAGAGTGGGAGCAAAGTCTCCACGCCTTCCCGCCGCCCCGGCCCCATGAGAGAGCCGAAACTAGGGCAACATTCTGTGCTGTTCTGAACATGGCCCCTATGGCAGAAATTAAATATACCAAGAAGAATGACTTTGAAAGTCTGTTTGCTTATCAGCCCCTCTCCTCCTTCCAGATAACCCCTCCTGCCCCAGCCCCAGCCAAGGACAACAGGCTCGCGGTGACAGGCATCGGCAGTCGGAGGATTCCTGGGACCAGCCTCCTGACTGTCACACACGTAGGGTGGGAACAAGATTGTGGCTGAGGTCCTGGCCCTCTTCCCTGTACCCTCAGGGGAAATGGCAGATTGAGAGCCAGCAGGAAAATGGGAGCCTTTTGCAGGGCTTGGGAGTAGTTGCTGGGTTTTGTTTTGTTTTTATTTTTCATTTATTTGGATGAGCGTCATCACTATGACCTAACTTCCATGGAACTTCCATCGGTAGAGATAAAGAACCCATACTCTGGAGGATGACAGCTTGGGTTTGAATCCTGACTCCGTTACTTATTACTGATATAACTTTTTGACAAGTGTTTTAACCTTCTCTAGACCTTGGTTTTCCTGTGTGTAGAATAGCACGCTAGTACCCACGTTTGGCAAAGATGGGTGTGTGCCTGCTCTTCACACACAACGGGCTGTTCTCCCAGCCCAACCTGCCTTGCTCTCGGGTGCGCTGGGTGATTGAATTCTCTAGCAAATGGAATGTGAGGGGAAGTAATGTGCACTAATTCCAGGCCTGGCTGTGAAAATTCCGGGTGGTAAGCCACGTTCTCTCTCATCCCATTGGCTACTGAGGATGCCTAAGAGGACTCTGAAATGCTGGGGGTTGATGGAGCCACCCAAAGGAAGGAGCCTGGGCCCCTGAGCCACCATGTGGAATGCCACCTGCCAAGCACCTGCACTGAACTATTACTAGGATGGATTTCCAGAAATTAGCCTACTTCATAAGGTTGTTGCAAGAATGAAATGAATTAATATATGCAAAGCTGCTAAGACATATATCTAAATGAGCTATATACATGATTGCTACTATTATGATAGATAAATTGATGGAAAGATAAAATAGATATTGAGAGAGAGAGACTGAAAATTATCTGTAAGGATTGCAAGGCTAGTAAGCCACAGAAGGTCCCCCTCCCCAGTTTTGTTGAGCTATATTTGAAATACAGCACTGTATAAGGTATGCAGCACAATGATTTGGTTTACATGTATTGTGTAATGATTGCCAAAATAACTTTTGTTAACATTCATCACTTCATATAGATAGAAAAGAAGAAAAAAAATGTGCTTTTTTTTTCTTGTGATGAGAACACTTGGGATCTATTCTCTTAACTTTCAGATATATCATATGGCAATGTGAACTGTATTCATCATGCTGTCTGCTACATCTCTAGTACTTATTTACCTTATAACTGGACGTTTGTGTGTATGTGTGAGTGTGTGTATTTTATTTTTTTATTTTTCTGAAGTGAGAAGTGGGGAAGCAGAGAGACAGACTCCTGCATGTACCCAACCAGGATCCATCTGGCATGCTCAGTAGAGGGCAATGCTCTACCCATCTGGGGCATTGCAACTGGAGCCATTCTAGTGCCTGAGGTGGAGACCATGGAGCCATCCTCAGTGCCTGGGCTAACTTTGCTCCAATGGAGCCTTGGCTGCAGGAAGAGAAGAGAGAGACAAAGAGAAAGGAGAGGGGGAAGAGTGGAAAAGCAGATGGGTGCTTCTTCTGTGTGCCCTAGCCAGGAATCGAACCTGGGACTTCCACAAGCTGGGCCAATGCTCTGCCACTGAGCCAGCCAGCCAGAGCCTGGAAGTTTGTATTTCTTGACCACCTTCATCCAATTCTCTCTCCTACCCAGATCCACCTCTGATAACCACAAATCTGATTACTTTTTCTATGTCTCTCTCTCTCTTTTAAGATTTTATTTATTAATAGAGGAGAAAGAGAGATAAAAGAGGGAAAGAGTAGGAAACATCAACTCATGGCAGTTGCTCCTTGTATGTGTTTTAACCAGGCAAGCCCTAGATTTCAAACCAGCGACCTCAGTGTTCCAGGTCGACACTTTATCTACTGCACCACCACAGCTCAGGAGGCTTTGCTTTGTTTTAGATTCTACATGTAAGTGATATCATACAGCATTTGTCTT
Organism: Saccopteryx bilineata; assembly: GCF_036850765.1. Classification (NCBI taxonomy): domain Eukaryota; kingdom Metazoa; phylum Chordata; class Mammalia; order Chiroptera; family Emballonuridae; genus Saccopteryx; species Saccopteryx bilineata. The sequence goes on along the minus strand of NC_089494.1, from coordinate 247,959,875 downwards.
GCTCTGTCTGAGTTGTTTCACTTAGGCCTGAATCTTGTTCCTTAGGTCATTGCCCAGATAATATTAAAAATATATATTCTTCTTATATAACTGTAGAGTTTACATTTGAGGGGCAAAAGATGGCACTGCATAAAAATGTGTTGGGTTATTTATTAGTTCATTCTTATGTTTCTTGAAAAACAAAAGACTACCCTTTTCCTCAAAGAGATAAGTATGAATGTAACAGACATTTTTTTTTCAACCAAATATGATGTTTATGCAAAAATAATGTTTTTATTTTTCTACTCAATTATTAAAATCATTTGCTTATATGGGAAATAAAGAAGGAAAAGAGAAATAAAGAAAGAAGGGAGGGATGGAGGGAGGGGAGGAGACAGAAAGGGAGAAAACTCATAATTGATTCTACCTCAGAGGTAGCTCCCTCTCCCATTTTTGGTATTTCTCTTTTTTTCCAAGTTACAAAGGTTTAAACCCTAAAGTCATTATTAGTTTTTTTCTTTATTTTAAAAAAACTATTTATGAATTTATTTTAAAGAGCGAGGAAGAGAGAGAAACATTGATTTGTTGTTTCACCCATTTACACATTCATTGGTTGACTCTTGTATGTGCCCAGACTGGGGATTGAACCCACAATCTTGGTGTATCACGATGGTGCTCCAACAAAGCTATCAGGCCAGGACTAGTTCTTTTCTTAACTATTAAAATGTCCTCCTACTAGCCAACCTGCTCCCAGTTTCCTCCCCATGCCTCCCTGCTCACCACCAAATCTATTCAACACACTCTCCCCAGGCCAACTGCCTCAAATCCTCCTCTGTCGCCTCTTCCTTGCTCCAGCCCTGCGTTGCTCTTGGCTGGCTCCTGCGAAGAACCTCCCACTTTTCAGGAGCAAAGTCATCATAATAGAGGAAAACAAACCGGTGTCATTTGTTCTTTAATCACTTATTCATTTCATTCAAATAACATTTTTGAGCACCTGCTCTGAACCAGGAGATCAACAGTGAGAAAAACAAGCAAAATATTTCTGCCCTAATGGAGCTTACTGTCAGTCAGTGTAGGAAGATAGAGACTAAATGAATAAATAAGTTAAAGCATGGTATATTAAATGGTGATAAATATAAGGAAAACAAGTCAGGAATGACTAACTCGTAGGTACCAGGAGTGGTATCAGAAGGATGCCATTTTAAATAAGGTACTCACAGAAGGACTCACTGAAAAGTGACATTTAAGCCAAGAGCTCAGAAGGTGAAGGAGCAAGGTTTGTGCAAAGCTGAGGAAGGACATTGCAGAAGGAAGACATTTGGGCCGAGAGCAACAAGGAACACAGCATGGTTGAACTGGAATAAATAAGGAGAAAAAAGTGGCTAGGTCAAATGGACACTTGAGGACCATCAATGGAGTTTGTCTTTTACCCTAAGTGAAGTCATTGGAAGTTGCGAAAAAGAGGAATTGCATGATCTGACTCATTTATTGAAATGATCGCTCTAGTTGCTAGGTAGAGAATCACCTAGAGTGGGCAAAGATAGAAGCCAGGAGACCAGTAGGAGCCTAAGATAGTAATATGAGCAAGAGATGATGGATGATGGCAACTTAAACCAGGGCAGTACTAGTGGAAATTATGGACACAGAGCCAAGATGTTTTCTACTTAATTGCAAGTGAGATATAAAAGTGAAAGAGGAGTCAATAATGACTCCATGGTATGATGCCTAAAAGTATTAAAGGTAGAACTGTCATTCAGTGAGTTGGGAGAGGAGCAGGATGGTTGTGAGGAGACTAGGAATTTCCTTTTTAGGCACCTTAAGTCTGAGATGCATGTTGGATATCCAAGTGGGGGTGACAAGTATGCAGCTGGTCTTCTTTAGTTATTAGAGAAATGCAAATCAAAACTGCAATGAGATACCACCTCACACCTGTTAGATTAGCTATTATTAACAAGACAGGTAATAGCAAATGTTGGAGAGGCTGTGGAGAAAAAGGAACCCTCATATACTGTTGGTGAGAATGTAAAGTAGTACAACCATTATGGAAGAAAGTATGGTGGTTCCTCAAAAAACTGAAAATAGAACTACCTTATGACCCAGCAATCCCTCTATTGGGTATATACCCCCAAAACTCAGAAACATTGATACGTAAAGACACATGCAGCCCCATGTTCATTGCAGCATTGTTCACAGTGGCCAGGACATGGAAACAACCAAAAAACCCATCAATAGATGACTGGATAAAGAGATGTGGCACATATACACTATGGAATACTACTCAGCCATAAGAAATGATGACATCAGATCATTTACAGCAAAATGGTGGGATCTTGATAACATTATACAAAGTGAAATAAGTAAATCAGAAAAAACCAGGAACTGCATTATTCCATACGTAGGTGGAACATAAAAGTGAGACTAAGAGACATTGATAAGAGTGTGGTGGTTATGGGGGGAGGGGGGAGAGGGAGAGGGAAAGGGGTAGGGGGAGGGGCACAAAGGAAACTAGATAGAAGGTGACAGAGGACAATCTGACTTTGGGTGATGGGTATGCAACATAATTGAACAACAACATAACCTGGACATGCTATCTTTGAATATATGTATCCTGATTTATTGATGTCACCCCATTAAAAAAATTAAATTATTAAAAAAAAAAAAAGAAGTATGCAGCTGGAATTCAGGGACAAGGTCCAGATCAGAGACATGAATTTGGCAGTTGTCAGCATATAGATGGTAGGTATATAGAGCCATGAAACTGGAGGAGATCACCCCATCAGAACATGTGGATAGGACAAACATTAGAGGACTGAGACCTGGGAGTTCCCCGTCCCACACTGAATGGTCTATGAAATTAGAAGAATTGAGGCTGAAAGACAGTGGCCACTGTGAGAGACAGACCCTAGCAGATGTAGGTCTTGGAGGGCAAGTGTTTCCAGGAGAAGAAGCTGATAAACTCTGTTCAATTCTAGAAAAGTCAGATAAACTGAGGGCAGATAACTGACCCGTGGATTTAGCAATACAGAAGCTACTGGGAACTTGACAAGAGCAAAATGGGGACAAAAGACTGATGGGGGGTGTTCAGGAGAGACAAAGATGAAGAGAAGTAGGGGCAGTAAATTTAGACACAATTCTTTGAATGAGTTTTGCTATAAGGGAAGTCGATTAAAGGGGCCATAGCTGGAGGAGACTATGGAGTCAGGAGAGAGTTTTCCTTAAAATGGGAAAAATTACTTCATAAGCATAATTTAGAAGGCACCGGACAAAACGACCTGACATAAGCATAAATTTTCTTTGAAATCTGAAAGATTCTCATCAAGTTTTCCTTTTATTCTGAAGAATATCTGTTTAATTGATAAGTAATCTATCATCCCTAAATCTTTCAGTAAAACTGACTACCCCACCCTGAAATGAAAAGTAATGCTATATTTGTCCTATTACCCTGTCAATACTACAAAGGATATGCATGTTTCAGAGAAGACGTGTTCACCAGACAACCAGAAGACTTGGAGAACCAAATAAGTAATGTGGAAGTTGCATGCTGAATGGTGTGTTTCCAAGAAGGAGGAAGTTCGGAACAGTGAGGGATACATCTGAGAGAGCCAGAGATTCATGGTGTATGGAATGACTCTGCCAGTGGCAACTTGACCCCACTCTGCCAAGAGACATGAAGGAACCAGTTTCTTGTGGAAAACACCATGACATAGTCTATATCTATCAGGATTCCTCCCATGGTATGTGACAGAAGTCCAATTCAAACACACTAAACAAAAGTGGGAATTTACTCACATAACTAGAATGTTCAAGGGGATGACTCAGCTCCAGACATGATGATCAAGGGTTCAAATGATGTCATCTAGCATCCATCTCTTTATCTCTGTGTCCTTCCTCTGTGTTGACTTCATTCTCTGAGAGGCTTTTTCTACTGCCAACAAAGACAGCCTCTACCCCCTCCAAGCTCTCTTGCTTCATAGCACCTGAACTCTCAGAAGGACAGAGTGTCTTTCCCAATAGTTCTAGCAAAGCTTGGGAATAGATTTGATTGGCCCATCTTGGGTTATGTACCCATAGCTTGTCCAATGGCTGTGGCCGGGAAGATGCAGAATTCTTCTGAGTAGCTAGGCTTGAGTCATATGCCTCCACCTTGAGCCTGGAGCTTAGATCTTGTAGGCTGAAGATGAGAAAGAGATTGTCCCACAGGGAAGTTAATGTTCTGGTGCCAAAAAGAAGAGGGATGAATATTATAGGAACAACAACAAATATTGATGTCCGTTTTACACTACTAATTTCAATTTGCTTTGGAAAAACAATTCCTATTTTAGTCAAGAATTATTGTTGCTTAGCTATTCATATTTTTGGGGGCTTATTTTGTTAATTTTTTGGAACTTGAAACTAAGTTTTTGAAAGGTTAAAAAATAGACCAAATAAAACTAGGAAGATGAAATTAATGAAGATAAAAATCTAACATTACTGAAATATAAATAAACAAAAAGGCTGAAGGGGTAAATAAATTCAAAATTGAATTACTTGGAAAGATTAATGAACAGATTACATGAACTTTATCAAGGATAAAGGAAAGGAAACAAAACATGTAAGGTTATAAATAAAAGAAGAGACACAACCACATATACAGAAGAGATTAAAAGTCATAGTAGATGCACAACTAAAAACAAAGGAAATATACAATTTTTTAAACACTGAAAAATATTAAAATTAATCATAAGATAACTAGAAAAATTAAATAAAGATTAATTATCACAGAGGAGATGGAAAAGATGACTTTTTGATTGATTTTAGAGAGACAAAGAGGGGGAGGGAGAAAGAGAAGCATTCATTTGTTGTTCCACTTTGTTGTGCATCCATTGATTACTTACCATATGTGCCCTGACCAGGGATTGAACCTGCAACCTTGGCATTTCAGGAAGAGTTAACTTTAAAACCACCATTGAAACAGATACTAGTACTGACTAGATGGTGTCCTGGTTTAATTTTTAAGTTTTAAAAATAGATAATTAGTGTAAACTCTCAATCATCTTATAATATATAAATGTATAAAATCAATATACTGTATACCTTAAACTTAGGTAATGTTTTATATTAATTTTATTTCAATAAATATAATTGTTTTAAAAAGAACAATTAAATGTTACTTAATTCTAGGCCATAAAGAATATAAAAAGTTCTATAATTCAGTATTTAAAAGAAAATCAACCAATCAATTTGGCATGCAAAATATTTTTTTAAATCAGCTAATAGAACCAATCAAAGAATCAAAAGCTAACTTCACAATCAAATAGAATTTTCTGTAATAGTTCAGTTCATAGAAAAGCAATTCCAGGCGGCCAACACACACATGAAAAGAAGCTCAAATCCCTATGCAATCAGGAAGATACGAGGTAGTCACAAGAGACATTAATTTACATTGACCAGATGAAAAGATGAGAGTGACAAAGCCTACTTCTAAGGGGAATGTGAGAACTTTAGTAAATTTCTGGTTAGAAATAGATATTAATGAAATCTTTTTGGGAAGCAATGACAACATTTGTTACCAATAAAAATACATACTTTTTTTTTTTACTTCATAATGCCACTCCCAGGAATCAATCCCTTAGGAATAAAAACTTAAAAACCTAAGGACATGTTTACACAGTAGTGGAATGAATTATAAACAGTAGTAAACAAAACTGGAAGCAAAGTGAATATCATCTATAGGAGAATGGTTAAAGACATCATAGTACCGCTACACCATGAAGTCAAATGTAGCCCTTGAAAAGAGGAAATTGGAGCTAAACTGGGTGAAATAAAGGGGATTAAATCCATTAGGTGTTGGAGGAAAAATGTTGATACAGAAGTATATAAAAGTAATAAAACAGGCCCTGGCCGGTTGGCTCAGCGGTAGAGCGTCGGCCTGGCGTGAGGGGGACCCGGGTTTGATTCCCAGCCAGGGCACATAGGAGAAGTGCCCATTTGCTTCTCCACCCCTACACCCCCTTCCTCTCTGTCTCTCTCTTCCCCTCCCGCAGCCAAGGCTCCATTGGAGCAAAGATGGCCCGGGCGCTGGGGATGGCTCCTTGGCCTCTGCCCCAGGCACTAGAGTGGCTCTGATTGCAATGAGCGACGCCCCGGAGGGGCAGAGCATCGCCCCCTGGTGGGCAGAGCATGGCCCCTGGTGGGCGTGCCGGGTGGATCCCGGTCGGGCGCATGCGGGAGTCTGTCTGACTGTCTCTCCCCATTTCCAGCTTCAGAAAAAAAAGTAATAAAACAATGGTAAACATCTTATGTATGTATCTTTATGGATGTACATGTACATTCATATCTATCAATGATTGTAAGGACATAGAGAAAAAATAGTGGAAGGATGCCATAGTTAGCTCTGGCTGTTATAAAAAAAAAATACCATAGACTGGGTGTCTTAATCAACAGACATTTCTTTCTCACAGTTTTGGAGGCTCAAGTCCATGATCTAAGTGTCAGCAGATTTGGTTCTTGGTGAGGGACTTCTTCTTGGCTTGTAGATGGCCACCTTCTATTGTCACATAGTCAAGGGAAGATGCTCTAATGTCTCTTCCTCGTCTTATAGGAACACTGATTTCATCATGAGGTACTCCACCCTCAGTTGCCTGTCTAGTCCTAATTACCCCCCCAAAGGTTCCACCTCCTAATACCGTCACATTCGGAGTGAGGATTTTAACCTATGAATTTGGGGCTCAATAATCATCCTGTCCATAACAGATAAGTACTAAGTTGTCTATATAGGTTACCAGGGTATCAAGGATACATTGAGGGTGCTACAAGAACAACTAAAAAGGAAAAGGGGGGGGGGAAGAAAATAAATGACAAGATTTATAAAATAAAGAATCAGCAGATTCCAGCGTGCCTCACAAGTAGCTGTTGCAGGGACCATTTCTCCCTGTTCTCAAAATGCAGAAATGCAGGCTGAAGGAGGATTAGTTCCTGAGCCAGGACCCCACAGCAAGGCAATTGCTGAACCATAAATACCACCCAAGCCTCCCGACTTTCTCATGGCTTGCATCGGAACCATTCCCAGATAAATATAACTAAGTCATCAGCATGAATTCGATGAACGCAAACACATAAACAAGGATGGCTCAGCTTCGCAGCCTGAGAGTTTGGAACTGGCCCTGTGACTAAAGAGACTTTTCCAGCGTCACCTCACTGGCGGTGGGGGTGGGGAGTGATGGTGACTGCGTGTTTCTGAAAGAAACAAATGAGAGTGTGGCCGGAGCCCGGTGAATCAGAGCCGTGGTCTCTCTCCCAGTTGTCTCCAGCCCATTTGCAGCCAAGAGTGCATTTGGCGGGATTAACAGGGAGTGGGAGTGGGTGAGCAGATGCTGCAGATTAGGGAGGAAGTCTGTTCCTGGCTGGCTCTTGGCGAACTCGAGGGCCGAGTGGAGGGTTCTGGCAGCACCGAGGGGAGAGAGCATGGTTGAGGAAAGGTGGCGGGAAAAGGTCTCTGGCATTTTTGATTTTGCAGGGCCTCTGAACAATATCTTCACCGTGTATCTTGAAAAACCGCACACAATTATAAAAAAAGAGAAGGCAGGAGTTGAGGTAGGAAAGATGGAATCTTCCGGAATTCAATTGGTTTAAATGAATTCAAATGAAATTTAACAGGCAGTGTCAATTTCTCCTTCAGTTGCTTTGTCTCTGAAGGCCTCCTAAAACCCAAAACAAACGAGAAACCAAGTGAGCAGCTGCATTTTTCTGTATTATTAAAAAGTTCACAACTTGAGCTCTCTGACAGAAGAAGATTGTGGGCATTTACCCTGGTGTTGGGCAAATGAGTTTGTAAAATTTGTATTTTTTGAGTTTGCTCACTTTTAGTGTTAAAAAATGGCGCTATGCAGTGCCAGGTATATGATCTGTGAAACTGCAAATTACCTTCCTGCTTGAGAAGGGCCATTGTCTTGCTAATGTTTGCTGGAGGAGAGGTTTTCCTGCCAGAAAGTATTGAAGAGACAAGGGAGGAAGCCATGTTTTTGTAGGGAGAGAGGAGAGAATGCAGAGTGCTGAGAGAGAAGCCAGTTTGTGCAGATGGGGAAGCAGAGCTGAGGGACTTTGCAAGCTCCGCTGAGACTGGTCAGGCCTTTGATTCTAGGAGGAACTGGAGAAGATTATCCTGGTTGTGGAACCGGAGAAGGTGTCAGTGACTTTGGGAGACTTGAGTGAAAGGGAAGTGTTTTCCCTGTGTGTGTTGCTCGTCAGCTGGTGCGAGATTTGAATAAAGGATGCCCCATCATTTTTTGGCTCCACTGTTTCTTTACCATCTGCACGAATGTAACGGGAACCTACATCTGCACGGCCACGACTGCAACTACTGGCCCTACACCTGGCATCTGGAAGTCGGTCCCTCTTGAGGGTTTTACCTGCGTGGGGGTGGGTGGAGGGGGACTGGCAGGCCTCAGATAAATTAAAGTTTGGGAAAGAGCTGGGAAGCAATCTTGTTTCCCTGAAGGAGACTCCAGCTCCGAAGGCCCCTGGGGACCAGGCAGCTCTGTGCCAGGCTTTGGCCGAGCAGCTGCAGAAGAGGTCAGCCTCGGCCTGCGGGGCCTCCTGCAGGGTGCCCCTGACCGCAGCCACCTGCTGTGGCCAGTGCTTCTCTTCACCCGCACTCAAGGTGTGTGTGACAGGGGCGCTCTTAAATAAACGGGAAGCTGCAGACACAGTCCAGAGGGCAAGATTTATTTTTGTTTAGAAAGGTTAAAGAGGAAAAATTTAAATTTGATTTAAATATTTACTCAAAGAGGAGGTGGTCAGACAGCTGAAACATGCTAACCTCCACTCAGGACATGAAGCTGAAGATTGCTTTTCAGAGGTTTCAAGCCACGGGTAGTCCATAGAGCAGGGGTCCCCAAACTACGGCCTGCGGGGCCACATGCGGCCCCCTGAGGCCATTTATCTGGCCCCCGCCGCACTTCTGGAAGGGGCACCTCTTTCATAGGTGGTCAGTGAGAGGAGCATAGTTCCCATTGAAATACTGGTCAGTTTGTTGATTTAAATTTACTTGTTTGTTATTTTAAATACTGTATTTCTTCCTGTTTTGTTTTTTTACTTTAAAATAAGATATGTGCAGTGTGCATAGGGATTTGTTCATAGTTTTTTTTATAGTCCAGCCCTCCAACGGTCTGAGGGACAGTGAACTGGCCCCCAGTGTAAAAAGTTTGGGGACCCCTGCCATAGAGAATCCTCCCCCCCCCACACACACACACACTGAAGGAAAGAACCCTGAGGATCAGGACATCCAGGAAATCAGCGTGAGGTTTGAGATCACGCGGCCTCGCTCCTCAACCCACATATGCTTGGTTGGACTTGCTCTGAGACTCTGGGCCAATTACTTAGATATTCTATGCCTTCTTCGTGTTTTCATCTGTTACAGACGGAGGGAATAGTATCTCATAGAATTCTTATGAGATTTAAAAAGAACAAGGAATGTAAAGTGCTTGCACATAGGAAGTGCTTAATAAAAGTAAGCCAGTACAATTTTATTCTGCAATAGGCCTGTTATAACTAGACTCCCGGACCCTCTTATACGTAGACCCTATGAGTCTGAGAGAAGGCCCAGGAATCTGTATTTTGAACATGGCCTCTGAGGTTTTCTCCTGGGCAGCCAGGTCTGGGAACCAAACACATGTGGCCCCACATACAAGTAGCCCGACTCCTACAGTGGATCCCAGCAGGATTCTCAACCCAGGGGTCTTCATTCAGATGCAGTCCCCTGGCTTCAAAGATGAATGACTAACAGACGTACGATATTAAACCCAGTACGTACTTTCTCACCCACCATGCCTGCCTGCTGCCATCTTGTTCATCTCCCATGGACTCCTCATTCACCCGGCCCTCAGGCTGCGAGCTAGGGATTGTCCTCCTCTCACCCCTCCATATTGGTCAGCAGGACCTGCCCGCGACCCCTCCTCCTTCCCCCCCCTTACCTGATCCCAGCTTCCTCTCTCACCCCTCTGTTGAGTCCTCATAGCCAGAGGGGCCTTTATACAGATTCAATCCAGCGACGAGTCCCTGCTCCGGAGGGCCTGCTTGCCTCCTCGTTGGTGCCTTGCACTAGACTTTTTCCTCCTCCTCGCACCTGCTACGCTTGCGCTGGTCCCAGGGCCTTGGCATGACTCTTCCCTCTGTCTGGAACACTTGTCCTCACCCCAAGCGCCCCAGCCTTCCTGTAGCTGCCGCTATCTCCTCACCCAGGTCTCCACTGGAGTGCCATCCGCTCAGAGAGTGTGTCCTGACAGCCACAGCCAAAGGAGCCGACCCTGTGAGCTGCGGCAGGTTCCCCGGCCTTTCTGGACTTCTGTTCTCTCATCTGTAAAACGGGGATAAAAATAGTACCTAACTCTTCCAGTTCACTGGAAGGATTATATGAGTTTAAATGTACACCTAATTCTTTTTATTTTATTTTATTTTATTTTATTGAGATAATGACAAACTGGATTAGTGTAATGTATGTTAATCCTAATCCGGAGGGACCCAAAACATTGAAGACACGAACAAAGTCCGTCGATTACACATCAAAGCTTTATTGTCTAGCTTGGCCAAGCCGCGGCAACTCCAAACAGAAATCTGAGGGAGAGCGCGCCGGCCCTTTGTTCTTCTACCTAGTTTTTATAGGTTTGTAAGTGGGAAGAACAGAAGCAAAAATTGTAATTAGGAGCCCCTTACCACTATTGGTTATAGTCATATGTCCTTTAACATGATAGGACCACGTTCAATTTGCAAGCCATACATCCTTTTGGAGAAAACAAAATTTACAAGTCAACACAATGGCAGAAAGATATCTTTTTACATATTAAAAGGCATTCCCATATTATCTAGTGTTCATCTGCCATCTCTCTGTCCAGAGTCACACGTGTTAACCACACGCATTTACATAGGAGAGGTAGTTTCCGTGGGGACAAATGCCCGCAAATGGCTCATAGTTATAAGAAAATATTTATTTTGGCTTTTCCCTCCCTGTACCTGGCTAGCCATTCACCCCTTTCCCCACAGGCGTGATGGAATGTCTGGGGATCCATGTTTTCCTCCCCTTTGCATTTACAATACAATGCCAAGGGCCATCCTGACTATGCCAATCACACAGTACAGAGACTATTCTCACAATTTCTCTGCACACCTTAACCCAAATTAATAAAATATTCTGCAAACCTCTTAAAATATTAATATTAATTCTGTAGTTTTTGGTACCTTACAACACCTGCGAGTGAAGTGGCTCAGTGGCCCCTCAATGTATACAACAGAAACATTTGCTATACGTATATACGGCAAAACAGGCCCCACAGTACGTTAACATTCATCACCTCACATAGTTACAAATATTTTTCTTGTGATGAGTACTTTTAAGATATACTCTCTTAGTAACTTTCAAATATATAGTATTGTTCATTACAGTCATTGTGCTGCGCAAGTATCCCCAGAACTTACGTATCTTATAACTGGAAGTGTGTGCCTTTTGACCACGTTCTCCTCACCCCACTCGCCCAACCACCCCCACCCCTTGCTTCTAACAATTGCCAAGTTGTTTTCTCTGTATCTATGAGTTTTTGTTTTTTTTTTAAGATTTCACATTTAAGTGAGATTATTCAGGTTTTCTCTTTCTCTGGCTGACTTATTTCATTTAGCATAATGCCTTCAAGTTCCATTCATCTTTTCCCAAAGGGCAGAAGTTTCTTATTTTTATGGCTTATATTAATATATTTTTATATCTTATATGAATATATACACCACATTTTCATTATCCATTCATCCACTAACAGAAAATGCAGATTGTTTAAAATAGTACCAGGCACTTAATAAGCGCTCAATACGTGTAAATTTTTAGCTCATGTTTATGTCATGGAATTCCAATAATCTACTTATGTGCCTACCTCGTCTTTATGCGCAGGCCTGCTGGCAGGGTATCTGGCATGAAGAAGACACCTATTCTGGGTTGAATAGTATTCCCCCCAAAACTCATGCCCATAAGGAACCTCAGAATGTAACCTTATTTAGAATGAGAGTTTTTGTGAGTACACTTTAGTTAGGGTGAGGTCATACTGGCTTAGGGTGGGCCCTAAATCCAACAACCCATGTCCTTATAAAAGGACACACAGAAGCAGAGGGAAGAAAGCCATGTGATGACAGAGGCAGAGGTTGGACTGATGCAACTGCAAGCCAAAGAGCACCAAAGACTGCTGGCCAGTGCCAGAGGCCAGGAAGACACAAGGAACGATCGTCCTCCGGGACTTCAGAGAGTGCGTGGCCCTGCTAACCTCTCAGTTTTGGACTCCTATCTTTGACAACAGTGAGACAAGAAATTTCTATTGTTTGAAGCCACCCAGTTTGTGGTACTTTGTTATGGTGGCCCTGGGAAGCTGATACAATTCCCAATAACTGGTGAGTGGGTGACAGGGAGAGAGCGAGTGAGTGAAAACTTCAGATGCATTCTTCACCCTGCACTCTAACTCCATGAGAAGGCAAAGGCTGCCTAACTGGTGGTGGTGCAGTGGATAGAGTGTTGACCTGGGACACTGAGGACCCCGTTTGAAACCCTGAGGTCATCGGCTTAAGTGCAGGTTCACCAGATTGAGCTTGCAATCACCAACAAGATCCTAAGGTCATGGGCTTGAGCCCAAAGCTCACTGGCTTGAAGCCTAAGGTCTCTGGCTTGAGCAAGAAGTCACTGGCTTGGCCTGAGCATCCCAGTCAAGGCGCATGTGAGAAGCAATCTCACTAACTAAAGTGGCACATCTGTGCTTCTCACTCTCCCTCTCTCAAAAAAAAAAAAAAAAGAAAGAGAAAGGAAAAAAATAAGAAAAGGGAGAAAGAAAGAAAGAAAGAAAGAAAGAAAGAAAGAAAGAAAGAAAGAAAGAAAGAAAAAAGAAAAGAGAAAGAAATTAAAGAAGGCAAAGGTTTTCCCTCCCTACAACATTGCAGAGAGCTCGGGGGGTGTTGGCAGACAGGGTTCCCTCAGGAGACACAGCTGGAATCCAGAGTCCTTCCCACTCTTGACTTAACCACCCTGCCTCGGCCCAGGTCAGCCCAACACACACTGAGCTGCAACCTGCCATCGAGACAATGGCCTCTGTCCGGGAGGGAGGAAGGTCTTCCACGATGAAAGTCATTAAACCCATCAATTGGTTCCACAATACTGACTGAGTGCTCACCACGGGCCAGGTGCTGGGCCTGGCTCTGAGCCCTCACAACCACTGCTCTACCCTCTCCTGGGAAACCTCTTACTTCCTCTCTTGAATTTTGGCTATTTATATATATAAGGAGCTGCCTCATTTTCCCAAGGGGGTCATTTGGCAAAGATAAAAATGGCTTAGAGAAACCACAGACCAAAATACATTATTGACGAGAACCACCCACCCTTCAATGTGCCACTTGCTTGGAGAGTTCATTCTTTTCCGTCCACGGTGGGGGACATTATCAGTTTGCCCAGAAGGGTTTCTCTTCTGGGTCCTGGATTCCTAGCTTTTTCAGGTCAACCCCTCCTCTCGCTCAGGTCAGAGGCTGAAGACAGATGTAATCACAACTGATCTCACTGCTTACTCTGCAGCAAGCAGCACGAGGTTTGTTTCATGTTTGTACCATCCATTGTGCTAAGGACTATTATTAACCCTACTTTGCTGAGGGGGAAACTGAGGCACAGGGGGGTTACACCTGGAATAAAGGATCCTCACAAGCTGCAGTGCAAGGATGGGGGTCTGGCTCCAGAGCCCACTCGCAGCCGCAGCTAACAGTGCAGCTTGCGGGACATGTCTTTGCAAGCGGCATATCATGTTGTCATGGAGGACCCAGAAAACGATTCCTCTGAACGTGCTTATCATGTTTGTTGTGTTTCTAAAAAGAACTAGTATCAAATTGCTTTTAAAGCAGTAATCCAGCAGAAGCATAGAGGAATATGAAATTTGAAGTCAACAAGACATAGACTCCATTCCCAGTTCTGCCTGCTAGATGCCCAGCCTTGAGCCAGCCGCTCACCTCTCTGGGCCCTGGTTTCTCCACCTGTAATGTGGTGATAGTTATAAGTTGTCTGCTACATAGTAGGCATTCAACAGGTTAGGTTCTGTGGGTCTTCCTCTACCTACATTGATTTTACATGAAATTCCATAGAAAGGGCACTAATAACAACAGGGCACTGATTCCATTCTTGAAAGTTCCACCCCCATGACCTAATCACTTCCCAAAGGCCCTGCCTCCTCATACTGTCACATTGAGGGGTAGGATTTCAACATAGGAATTTGGAGAGGGGCTACAAAACCATTCTGTCTACAGCACCACCCTAGGTCACATCTAACTGAAGTCATATCATTATTGAACGACAAAATTTGAAGCTAAGAGGGACCTTCCAGAAATGGAGAGGTTTGGTTACTGACTCTCAGTCTATTTGAAAAACCAAATGCACCAGATGCTCATGTCTCACCCCATCCCTTATCACTTGCTGGTCCCTGCTCAAGCTCCTGAATATCTTCCTGGCTGACAGCTCCCGTGGTCCTCACACAGGGCAGACCACAGCGCCGGGGAGTTCTAGCCCTGTGAATGCTTCTGAGCAAAGACGGAGAGGAACTGGCGGTCACACCCAGCCTCCTCCTCCCTCACGTGGAATGGCCCTGAAGCATGTTCTAGTCCTCCAGACGCCTGAGCGAGATGCTCACCTTGATGACCCACTGCCGGAGCTCCCGGCGGCGGAGGCAGGCTGCCTTCCCCCTCCTGACAAACTTCCCCAGGCCCCTAACAGTTCTTGGGATCTCCTCCCAATTAGCCTGCTGTCGTTTGAATCTTGACCTCAGAGTCCGCTTCTGTCGGCACTAACCTGAGATAGCAGGTAATCATATCTTGACCTGGGACATGGCTGAATGTCTTGTCCACACAGGTCACTTAGAGCCACCATCACCTAAATAAATTCCAATCACAAGGTTGATAAGACCGTGATCGGGCTGCTGACAACTGTCCAGACTCATCTTTCCCCAATACTTTCTCCTCTAAACCCTCCTGCTTGATGTCCATACAATTATTTGCAGTTCTTAGAATGTATTCCAATCCTCAAGCCTCTGGCCCCGTGCCATGCTAGGAACATCCTTCCCACCATTCATTCGTTCACTTGCCACTTGACTTTGAGGCTTCAGCCTTCCCTGGCCACCCCCCACAAGCACACGCGCCAGCTGGGTGACTCATCCGTCTTACGTGTTCCCGGGCCACTGTGTTCTGAGATCGCCTATTTCCTCTGGCGAGACGGAGTGAATACCATGAGACAAGAAGCCTATCTTATTTATCTTCAGACTTTGAGCTTAGTACTCCATCCACACAGAGTAGGTTTTGCATAAATGCTTGATGAATTAATGGGGGGGAGGCAATAAAAAACAAACAAACAAACAAGGCTTTTAATTTTGGAAAGGGAATAGACCATTCCCTAAGGTACAGTGAGAAATAGTGAGAACCGTGGGGGAAGGGTAAAGCCCTCTGTGGGCTGCCAGCCCGAGAGAGGGCAGCGTCGCTTCCTCGTGGAAGAGGTGAGCTTCGCTGTGAAGGTTGTGAAAGACGGTGAGAGCTGGCAGTCGGAATGAAGAGGATGAGGAGCAGGGCTGGGAATATTCCAGTGAGAGCCCCGAGTCTGGACATTTCTGAGTCAGCCTGGGAAGCGAGGAGCAGGCCCGGCCGACTGAGTACTGGGACCTAGGAAAGTATGGGGGCTGTGAGGAAGCCATGGGTAGGGGGTGTTTCCTCCGACCACACAGACAGCCCCAAGGCGTGTGACTTCACTTATTGTTTCATCTACTGGCCCTCCCCCAGCGCGGCCATCTTTCCTTCCTTCCTCAGCTTCCTCTGTTAGTGGGTGAGGCTTCCTGTTAAGTCTTTCTGAGAACTGTGGTTTTCGGAGCTGTAGACACCCGGAATGCCTGCCAGCAACATGACCGCTGCAAGTTCACACTGAATTCTGAGAAGCCATTCCTCACTCCGCTGCCCTGGGCCATCCAGAGAGCGTCAGCCCCGATGGGGGGGGGGGGGGGGCGGGGGCGGGGGGAGCCCTCGGGGGAGAGAGGAGAGGCCTGGTGCATGCACTTCACTTCCAGGGACCACGTCCTTGACCTAGCATTCACCTCCACTCAGGAAGAGTCGTGTGTCCCTCTGCTTTTTGTGAACAAAGCCAAATTGTAACTACCAGAATGCTTGCTATTTAGAGTTGAATCCTGTGAATCATTTCCAGAACACAGACACTTCTGCAAACTACATAGGCATGATCTTTTATTTTTTAGTTAATATTCTTTTGAAAACCTATATAGGGTAATTTCTATTTTTCCAGAATCAAGAAAAATACATACAAATAACTAGCTAGCAAAAAAAAAAAAAAAAAAAAAAAAGACTGTGCAAGGACAATCAGTGTTCATAATGACAAGAAAAGGCCACCGAATCCTAGGGTGCCTTCTGAAAATTGAACTACTGGTCAATAATCCCCCTATTGTAAATTCCAAAATTTATTTGCTAGAGAAAAAAAAAATGTGAACTTATGAGAAGTGATCTATGTTTATTTATCTCACATAGAGTAAACAGTCACACCTTTTGCTGTAATATGAATGTGTTTTAATACAAGGTGCCACCCTAGACCCTGGTATATATAAACTGTATATACTGCTCACAAAAATCAGGATATTTCAGAATGAATGTGAAGCGATTAAAAAAAAGAAGCATTTGATTTTTTTCCTATTAAACAAGGACATTAGAAAAGCAAACAACAAGTCAAAGAAAATTGTTGGATTATGCAAATGAGATGCAAAACCAACTTTTATTTCATTGGTGAAAAGGTACTAGACAGAAGGCTGAAAGTACTGGAGTGTCTGCATGTCCCCTGATCCCCTAATTTTTGTGAGCAGTGTAGTTTATGCACACTATTATCTTTCTACAATGCGAAATATTCCGACTTACAGACTGCATCTTGTCCAAAGGGCTTCAGATAAGGGATTATGGACCGGAGTCTCTATAAATGATGTTTAACATTATTTTAGCATTAGGTGGTTTTTTTAGGGTGTTCCAACTTTGTGAGATTGGAGTGCTACCTATTATTCTCTTGATTTCTTATGTCTCTCCCATGCCCTCCTGATCCCTCTTTGCCAGGGAAGCCACACACGTGGATGGCCTCGTTCTAGCTGACCCCCTTGATGGCCAGTGGCAGGGCCTGGCTGGACCACTGGGGACCAAGGGAGAGGGAGGTTGGGGTGTTTCTTCTATACATCAGCACCCAGCACTGGCACTGCCTGCCTTGCTCCCCATGCCAGGGCCTGCTGGGCAGCCCTGGGAGCTGGGAGCCACTTCTTCCTTCAGCTCTTGAGGTAGTAACTGTTCCCCTCGATTGCGGCAGGTGGGCGCACTCAGCTCTGCATTTGTTCTGTGTGCCCTGCCCGCACCTGTGAGCAGCCCCTTATGAGAGTCCCTCCATCTGAACCACCTGGAGTGAGCACTGTTTCCTGCCACACACGGACCAACACTTTGACAAATCAGAGTCCCTGGCGTGCCCTGTAAGGTGCACAGACCTTCAATTAGGTGGCCTGTGTGTGAGGATTGGCTAACCTTGGGCAAACCACTTCACGGTTTTGATCCCTGGAATTTACAAAGAGAAAATCAGGGTTTGATGATGCCTATTTCAGAGTGTGCTGTGAAAATAAAACACATTAAGGTGTGTGAAAATGTCTAGAAAACATTAAAGAAATGCGAAAGAATTTAAGATCCCTTAGGAAACTAGAATATTCAATTATTCTAAATCCGTAACCTCTCAATGTTTTTTGATGAAAAGAATATTTGCTCTGTGTCTTAGTCTGTGAGGGCCACTATAACAAAAATATCAAAGACTAAGTGAATTAAACAGCAAACATTTATTTCTCACAATTTTGGAGGCTGGGAAATCCGAGATCACATCTCTGGTCGGTCCTATATCTGGTGAAAACCTGCTCCCTCGTTTGCAGATGGCTGCCTTCTCCTCGTATCCTCACACAGCAGAGAGCAGGGAGAGGTCCTGTGTTTCTTCCTCTTTTTATAAAGGCTTTATTCTTGGCCCGGCTGGGTAGCTCAGTTGCTTAGTTGTTTAAAGCATCATCCCAACATGCCAAGGTTGAGGGTTCAATCCCCAGTCAGGGCACATACAAGAATCAACCAATGAATGTACAAATAAACGGAACAACAAATCCATGTATCTATCTCTCTCTCTCTCTCTCTCTCTCTCTCTCCCTTTCTCTCTCTGTCTCTAAAAATTAATTTAAAAAATTTTTATAAAGGCTTTACTCCCATCATGAGAGCCCCACCCTCATGACCTCATCTAATCATAAGTACTTCCTAATGGCCCCACCACCTGCTACCATCCCATCGGAGGTTAGGGTTTCACCATATGATTTTGGGACTGGGGTGGGGGATGCAAACATTCGGTTCAAAACACTTTGTTTGAAGCAAGGTCTACTCTGCCCTGTGCTGAGCCCAGGGTGATAGGAACAGGAAAGCCTGTGGCGTGCCCTCTCTCCCTCCTAGATGTCCATTTCTGCTCTTCCGCTGCCTGAGCCTAATGTCCGTCATCCGCCTCCAGTGAGGCACGGGGCACAAGCTTCTGTGCTATTAGTCTGACGCTAATTCATCTGCTTGCTCTTTTCCATCTCCTGCCACTCTGTAATCATTTGGGGTTTCCTTTCTATGTTCTTTCAGATCTTCAACATTCTATCTCGTTTCAGGTTGCTTTTACTTGTTTTAAAAGTCACATAATTCCCTAGAGTGACAAGTAACCATTTTTAGTAGTACAAATCTTATCACGCACTAAAATTCTCTTCACCTCCTCATAGCAACACTATCTCAAACAGGACTCTCCTATGTATAGTTATTATCAATAAGAATGGGTTGCTTGGGCTTTGGAAAAATTTAGAATGATGTGTGTGTGTGTGTGTGTGTGTGTGTGTGTGTGTGTGTATGTGTGGCCAAAGTTTACCAGAAAGATATTTAACTCTCTACCTTAATCATATTGGCTGGGCCTAAAAATCTGATCTTTTCCTGGAGCTGGTCATTCCAGCGATACATGGGTGTTCCCCACAACAGAGAACAATCGACAAGATTAAGTTCCTTTGAGTTCTTAATTGACTTAACAGAACTTCCTCTTCCTATCACAAAATGTAGCTCTCTGAGCAACACATTTGATTTAGCCTCATCCTGCCCAGAGCTTTAGTGAACAAGGCACATTCTGGGAATAAAACTGATTTCACATATAAATGACTAATTGATACTTTTACCCTCCCAATAACCTGTATTATTTATCTTTACCAAATCTGGTGCCAAAACAGAGTGTGGCTTTGTGTTACACATTCTGAGAGTCGTTCAAATTCTTCTGATCCCTGGAGTTTTGTGGTACCAAATATTTACTAGGAGTAAAGAGGACATTCTTGAAGGATTGGGGAATACTTTGAAGTGCAAAGATTTGGTCAGGTTAATTATGGTAACCGTAATTAATTACTATGACTTGGTATGATTTTTCTTCTTTTGGATAGTTTATAATTATACTTTTTTAAAAAATAGCCCTGGCCGATTGGCTCAGTCGTAGAGTGTTGGCCTGGTGTGCAGGAGTCCTGGGTTCAATTCCCAGCCAGGGCACACAGGAGAAGCGCCCATCTGCTTCTCCACCCGTCCCCCTCTCCTTCCTCTCTGTCTCTCTCTTCCCCTCCTGCAGCCAAGGCTCCATTGGAGCAAAGTTGGTCCGGGCACTGAGGATGGCTCCATGGCCTCTGCCTCAGGTGCTATAATGGCTCTGGTTGCAACAGAGCGATGCCCCAGATGGGCAGAGCATAGCCCCCTGGTGGGCGTGCCAGGTGGATCCCGGTCGGGAGCATGCGGGAGTCTGTCTGATTGCCTTGCTGGAGCATGCGGGAGTCTGTCTGACTGCCTCGCTGTTTCCAACTTCAGAAAAAATACGAAAAAATAAAATACAAAAAAAAATACAAAAATGGAGCATATCTATGCCTAACCTATGGTGATACAGTGGATAAAGTGTCAACCTGGAACACTAAGGTCACCAGTTTGAAGCCCTGGGCTTGCCTGGTCAAGGCACATACACATATGGGAAGCAACCATGTATGGCCAGCAGCCGCGGCCACCATCACAGCTGCCTGGCCCGTACAGCTTTAGGTTCACATTTAATTCGGGTCAATCGTAGAGAAACAACAGAGCCAAGAACTGGTGGGCCATTTTCCTATATTCTAGACTTATATGGGCCAACGAGTAAAAAACAAACACATGGGCACCAAAACCCATTCTTTCTGGTTTTTTCCTAGAATCAAAGGCTCCCACCTCTGTTCGCCTCCATTTCGGCTGCCTCCTCCCCTCCAACCACGTGGCCTCTCTCCCCTGGAACCACGTGGCCTCTCTCCCCTGGAACCACGGGGTCTCTCTCCCCTGGAACCACGGGGTCTCTCAATCCAAGATGGCCTTCTAGCTCCTCCTTTTAAAACTTTTCAGCGTGAAACTCTTCTCCCAACACACATTAGCGTAACCAAGCCCCTTCCCAAGCATGAAAATAATCAGTCACCCACCGTGGGCAGTGGCCACCTTTAATAAAGTGAGCATAAAATTAGTTTACAAACTTATCTGCCCAACAAACTACTATCAGTTGATGCTACCTGCTCCTCCGCCACCACCTTTCTCTCTCTCTCTCTCTCTCAAATCACTAAATAACATCTTTAAAAAATAAAATAAAAGTAGAAAGCAGAGTTAGTCTATTTTGAGCAAGACATGGCAGGGCCCCTCTGTCATGTGTGCAGTAACCTAAATGGGGAAGCCCGACACACTGCTGTGTTCTAGGGCAGAAACACGCTGACTTGCTGCAGCGCTCCCCAGCCTTGCTGCAGCGCTCCCCAGCCTTGCTGCAGCGCTCCCCAGCCTTGCTGCAGCGCTCCCCAGCCTTGCTGTACCCCTCAGGGCCTACAGAGCAGGTTGGTAGATAAGATGCTCCCTGTGTGTGACCGAAGCAGAACTGCATTTCAGTTCAGCAGGGCCCGTCAGCAATCACAAACTACTTTTCTAAGGACTAGGAGGTCAATATGTAAGGCTTCGTGGGCCATGGTCTCTTTTGCAACGTCTCAATTCCGACATTGTAGTTTGAAAGCAGTCATAAACAGTAGGTTAACGGACAAGCATGGCTGTGTTCCAATAAAACGTTACTTACAAAAATAGGTGTTGGGTTAGATGTGACCGGGGCTTTCTACCCCTTGTTTTACTTTATTACAGAGCAATTGCTCCATTGTGCTGTAATTATCCCTCACTTGTTTCCTCTATAAACCCATGCACTTCTTCTGATGAAGATTCTTCACTGCTGAACATTATTCTTTTAGAGAGAGAGAGGAGAGAGAGAGAGAGAGAGAGAGAGAGAGGTGGGGGGAAGGAGCAAAAAGCATCAACTCACAGTACTTGCCTCTCGTACGTGCCTTGACCAGGCAAGCCCGGGGTTTTGAACTGGCTACCTTGGCTTTCCAGGTCGATGCTTAACCCACTGCACCACCACAGGTCAGGCACATTTTCAAAAGTAAAATCCAATCATTGGCAACCACCTTAAAAACCACTAATTCAAGTGAGAGTCATCAATGGATACTAAAGTGGGAGAGTCTAATAAGAAACAAGATATTTACATAGTCTCCAAATATCTCTCCACCATATACTTGTTAATTGCAAAGGAGAAAACAGTAACTTTACCTTGGAGAAAGCTGGCAGAAACCCCCTCAATCTAGATCAAAGATAATATACCTGGTCTTGGGATAAATCAATACCAGGTGCCTTACTTTTGTGGGATTCCTGCAAAAAAAAACAACCTGAACCCAATCCTGTGAAAACATCAAATGAACCCCTATTGAGAGACATTCCACAAAATATTCGGCCCGCGCTGTTCACAGATCTCAGCGACACAAGAGAAGGACCGAGGAGCCGGCCTAGATTACAGAAGAGAGAAGAAGCAAGGCAAGGGGATGCAATGCATGCTGTGGGGTTTTCTTTTTCCAAAGCACATTATTGGGCAGATTGACAAAATCTGAACGAAGGTCTGAGTATTGTATACCAGAAGTCTCACTTCTAGATTTTGATAATTGTACAGTGGTCATGTCTTTGTTTTTAGTGCATACACATTAAAGTATTTATAGGTCAATGGGCGTCTCGGCTGCAACTGACGTGACCAGTCATCCTGGTTTGCTTGGGACTAAAGTAGTTCCCAGATGCAGCATTTTTCATTTTAAAATCAGGAACGTCCCAATCAAACAGAGAGAAGGTTCTCACTTGCACTGCAACTGACTACAAAATTCAGGATGAAAATGTGTGCGCATGTGTGTGTGTGTGAAACAAATGTGATAAATGTCAACATTTGGGGGCATACAAGGGATGAATCTTTGTACTATTCTTGCAACTTTTCTGTGTCTGAAATTATAGCAAAATCATAAGTTGAAAGGAAGAAATAATCCAGCACCGTTTGAAGAAATGTGCTCCAGAGCAGATTCAGTCGTGTTTTCCTTTGTCGTTAAGGTGGCCAACTTTTTTACAATGAAAAGGAGGACAAAAATAAATAGAAGAAAACAATATCGTTAATAAAAGAAACATTTATTCATTGCAACAATAATATACACTATAATATGATAAATGCATAATAAAAACATTTGTAGACCAGGCGGTGGCGCAGTGGATAGAGCGTTGGACTGGGATACAGAGGACCCAGGTTCAAGACCCCGAGGTTGTCAGCTTGAGCAAGAGCTTATCTGGTTTGAGCAAAAGTTCACCAGCTTGGACCCAAGGTTGCTGGCTTGAGCAAGGGGTTACTCAGTCTGCTGAAGGCCCGCGGTCAAGGCACATATGAGAAAGCAATCAATGAACAACTAAGGTGTCGCAACGCGCAACGAAAAATTAATGATTGATGCTTCTCATCTCTCCATTCTTGTCTGTGTGTCCCTGTCTATCCCTCTGTCTGTCTCTGAGAAAAAAAACACATTTGTAATATTTCATATTGTAATTATGCTTACATGCCTATTAATTTTTAATAATAATTGTAAGAAAAAAGTACTCATTTAGATACAAATACGTCACATCACACGCAATGGATCAACTCTGCATCGATCGAATACGGACATTTACAGATGAGTCTTCCAATATCAAAAAGGAGGACATGTAGGAGGACACTTTTGGAGGGAGGACAGAACTTACAAAAGAAGGACTGTCCTCCCTAAAGGAGAGCGATTGGTCACCTTAGTGTCGTGGCAGTCAGTACAGCAGCTCGGCGGAGAAAGCACACAGGTCTGAGTGTCTGCGTTGTGGAGCGGTGCTCAGAGAGCAGCCCCCCCAGCCCCCCCCCCCCCAGCTTCAAGCCACAGCCCTCCCTGCCTGGCTCACAGAAAGCCTACCTTAAATCCCATACGTTTAGATCCAGGAGTGGGAGGCCAAGCAGAAATGACTGAAACTCAGGTACTTCCCCACTGGTTCTATGTTGGGCACATTGTCACATGCTTTCCTTCAGATAAGCTCTTTCCAACCTCACAACCACCCTGGGAAGACTGTTAATAACTTTGTTTTACAGATGAAAGAAAAAAAGCAAGTCATAAAAGAGTTCGATACTTGACCAAGGTTACACAGCTACAAAGTGGCCACAGAAGGATCCCAAACCAGCTCCAAATAACGTGTCCATCCCTCCTGGGGAATAGGAGAGATTGTTTAAAAATATGAGATATTGCTGTACCTACTATCAACATGGAAGGTTATCGAATTATTATCAAGTCAAATTAGCCTAGCTATTTTCACTTTGCTATATAAATTAATTTTATGTTGTATGAATCGCTTTGTACATATAAGTATGTGTTTAATCTCTCTGTGTGTGTAAAACTGTATGTTATTTTGTGTTAATAGAAAGGTCAAGGACAACAGATCTCTCAAATTGAGGAGTCCATAAGAGAAACCTGGTGATCTTGTTTAAATGCATATTAATACAACACTCTGCTCCCAGTAAGGACATAGTTTGGCAGGCGGCCCATGAGTCTGCATTTCCAACAAGCACTTAGAATCTGGAACTCCGTAAATCAAGCTATTACCAAAGGTTTCACCTGGAGAGTGGGAATCTTTACTTTTCACTGAAAACATTCTGTATTGTGTGACTATTTTTAAACAGGCACGTTCCCTTTTTATACTACATGTTAAACTTTATTTTTAACCCCTGCCCTGATACCAGACCTCTTACCACAAACCCACAGCCTCTGACAGCTACTGGACCCAAGACAAGCCCGCAGCTGCAGCTGAGGCCTGGGCCCCGGGGAAGCTGGGCACTGGAAGGCCGTCCTGTCCAAAAGCATCCTTCCTGATGTCAGGCTCAAGACAAAGCCCAGGGCTTCACTCAGTGGAAAATCATCTGAATTTCTGGAGACAATGTCTGTGGCATTTGCAAGAAAAGGGACTGATGCTAGATGTGCCTTCCCCAGGCCCCTGCTGGGAGAAGACCAGCCGGTCTCTCAGAGGAAAGCGTAGCTGGATTTTTCCCTTTAATGTTTGTGAGCAGCTTGCTGTCACCTTGGGTGTCCGTTTCCTCTCACGGGACTGTGGCCCGTTGGGGTTCTGGGTACCCCCATGATGCATGGAGATCAAGGTGGCTAGGACTGAATCTTTGCAGGGGGGTGCATTGACAGGTGTGTTGATCCTTCTGGGGTCCTAGAACACCATTCTTGCTCTGTTTTCTTCCTGTCTCCGAACAGACTGAGAATAGTGGGGAGAGGTAGAATGCGTCCACACAGAGAAAAGAGTGAGAATTTAAAATCTAAATGGATCCAGCATCTGATCAGTTCTTATCATGCCCATCCCACGCACGCTGGTCCAGCTGCCCACAGCTCTCACCTGCATGACTGCCGTAGCCATCGATGTGGCCCTAGCCATAGCAGAGGCTACACCACCCTGCTTCTGCTCTAGTCTCTCTCAGTCTGTGTTCGCTGCCGCCACCATCGTCATCTTGCTAATATATGAATCAGATCACGTCACACTGTAGCCTCCAGTGGCTTCCTCTCCCAGCCAGGATAAAGTCCAAACTAATTACGATGTCTCTTGAGGCCCTACTCACTCTGATTCTCAGTCACCTCTCTGACATTATCAAATACTAGTCCCGGCCTTGATGACTCCTCTGTCACGCCCTGGCCTCTTTTTCTCCCTCAAACTACTCAAGTGTGTCATGCCTCTGGGCAGCTGTACTTGCCCTTCCGTCAGCTTGGAATGCTTTGCTGTCAGCTATCTGCCTGGCTTTCTTTCTTCCTTCATTCTTTGTTCAAATAATCCCTTCTTGAAGAGGCCTTCTCTGGCCACTGTGTCTAAAACTGCAACCTTCAACGTACCCTCTCAGCTTTACGCTACTCCTTTACACTCACTACCACCTAACTTATTAGACATTGAACTTACTTGGTGCTAGTCTCTGGTCCCGTTAGGCAGAAAGCTCCAATGTGCACAGTGTTATTTGTTTTCATGGTTGTACTCGGGGCCCCAAACATCTTCTGGAAAAAAGGTAGACATAAGTATCTGTCGACCAGCTACTGCAAGAACGGGAATCCCTCTGCTAGCTCTCTGCGGGCCTTAAGCTCTGTGCTGCATTTGGTGTAAGGACACGTGGGTTTTAATGGGAGGCCTGGGAAGAGAGGACCTTGGGACCTTAAGCATGTGAACAAACACTTGGTAGTTTCCAGACTGTTTGAAAGGACTTTGAGTCCTAGACAACCTTTCTCTCGAAGGTTCCACCTTTCGTCTTAGCAATATATTTAAATACACTAACACGCACTTTCACCCTGATTTTGGCTGGAAGAGGACTATTACAATTTTGCTTTTGGAATCATTTGGCAATGAGTGACATCGTTCATTTGTGATTGGCTCTGACTTTTGGCAGTCATCGTGCACACCTGGGAGTTCTTCTGAAGTGAAATCAAATGCCACCCTGAAATGATTTTCAAATGTCATGATATTTTTATGAATAATCAATTTGGCCATTAGGGAAATTTGAGGGTCTTCCTTTATGGAAACCCTAGTTAATTCCGGTCTTGCAGTGCTCCCTGTGCATGTGAGAGCTGGTGTGTCTTTGGAGTCTCAGCCATGTTTACGGGCCCTTGGAATCTCTTAGAACATAGGTCTTAGACCAAGAAACTCCAATGGATGAAATAGTCATAGCAAGAATCAGAAATTTGAAAACGGAGGTCTCCCGTTACTGCCTGATGATGTGGCCCTCGATCAGCGGGTGGTGCTCTGTGAGCATGGAGGGGAGCCAGGAAGCTATGGCAGGGTCACCGTGGTTGTGCTGGAGTCTCTGCCCCAGTGTGCTGTCCTGCACAAGCCAGTGGGGTCACCATTCTTTACGTGTGGCAGACTACTGGTGGCCAGGTGGGCAGCTTCCATCCATGAAACCCTTCTCCCCACTTTCATCATCTCCTGGGCCCTGATGGAAAAAAATAATTTCGGCCCTGGTCAGTTGGCTCAGCGGTAGAGCGTCAGCCTGGAGTGCAGGGGACCCTGGTTTGATTCCCGGCCAGGGCACATAGGAGAAATGCCCATTTGCTTCTCTACCATCCCCCCTCCTTCCTCTCTGTCTCTCTCTTCCCCTCCCGCAGCCAAGGCCCCATTGGAGCAAAGATGGCCCGGGCGCTGGGGATGGCTCCTTGGCCTCTGCCCCAGGCGCTAGAGTGGCTCTGGTCGTGGCAGAGCGATGCCCCGGAGGGGCAGAGCATCGCCCCCTGGTGGGCAGAGCATCGCCCCTGGTGGGCGTGCCGGGTGGATCCCGGTCGGGCGCATGCGGGAGTCTGTCTGACTGTCTCTCCCCGTTTCCAGCTTCAGAAAAATACAAAAAAATAAATAAATAATTTCACTGACATTTTATGACACTCTTGCAGAATTCTGTTGACTCATGCGAGACGAGAAGGGGGATTTTTCTGCAGCAGTTGCCACGTGGGAAAACAGATCACTGAGTCACATCATATGCCAAGCCCTGCTGCAGTCGGCACAGAGCATTTGCAATCATGTAGCCTCCAAAGGCTGTCCCTCATTTGCGGTGACATTTGCCTTGATGATTTTCTTCTCTCTCTAGCGCTGTCCGTGGCTGGGGCTTTCTCATCTCTGTCTGTAACAAACACACACTTGTTTATCACAGAGGGGGCCAGCTTGGAAAGGAGTCTTGCAAACTCCTAGAGAGGAAAAAAAACATCTCATTCCTCGCCGGTGCCGTCTCCTGCAGGCCTTTCCAAACCCAAAGCCTGTGGCTGTCCCAGTGGACAGATGTCATCCGAAGCCGGCATGGATCATTTTGTTTGTTTTTCTTGCTAACCCTGCACGACTTTGAACCTGCTCTGTAAATAAGCAAGACAGAAGCCCCAAGCTCTGCACTTCCTGCTTCCCTCGCAGTGTGCTGACATTTCAAAGTCCCAGATGTTTCTCTAAACAAAGTTTCATGAAAATATGTATTAAAAAAAAAACCATAACTGCTTCTAGGTTATTACAACCCAAGATAAGAGAGGTTGGCAGTGACTGAAGAGGACAGTTTATAGAATGCTGTGATTGTCTGCACCCCTCTTTATAACAGCAGGCACATGTGAAAGGTTTCTAATGGAGATATGGTTGAAGATATATATATGTATGGTTCTTCCTTTAACCATGTAAGTTATTAGCAGTATTCTGCAAATAAGCCCCAAGCAGGATGTAGTTTTAATGAATATTCCCCATTCAGAAATGAACAAGTAACTAGAGTTTAAAGCAGGCCAGACTACTAAAGAGTTGTGATGGACATTTGCTAGTTATCTCTCCAGAACAGATCCTTCCTTACTTTGATTCTCCTTGGAAATACACCCCTCTTCCATTCTCACTGGTGGTCTAGTTGACTTCTCCCCCAGCTCCAAGAGTGGACGATAATTGGCTCAGGCCAAACAACACAGTCCACATGCCACCACGATTGGTCAGGGATGAGCACAGGATTCAGTTTGTACCAATGATCCATGATGATAAATGCCTACATTCAGAAAAAGTGAAAGAGGTAAAAAACAAAAAACACCTAACTTGACATTTCAAGGAACTAGAATATAAAGAATGAACTAAGCCCAAAGTTAATAGAAAGAAGAAAATAACAAGGATCAGAGTGGAAACTATAAATGAAATAGAGACTAAAAACACAGCAGAAAAGATCAATGAAAACAAGAGCTAGAATTTTGAAAAGATAAAGAAAACAGACAAATTTTTAGTTAAACTTACTGAAGGGGGAAAAAGAGAGACAACAGTCACAGGACTTGTGGGAGGAACAAAAGGAGGGCCCCTGTCCCTGGATCCCACTGGCGCGGTGTGAGGATATGAGGTGTGGGCTTCCAGGGCAGCCTGCTACCCGGGAGAGGGCCCAGAGCTGCCGGGAGCCTTCCTGTGGAAGCTGGAGATAAAACTGCCGTCAGCAGAGAAACTGCAAAAGCCAGATCCTTTGGTGGCTTAATTCACCTGAAGTCAGCCCTACCTCTTGACTTTTCAGTTATATAAATCAATAAATTCTCTTCGTTGTTCAAGCCAGGTCTAATTGAATTCTCTACCCATTGCAACCACAAGCCACCTAGATGATTCAAGGCTGCTAATGCTGTTCCTAGCCATGCAAAGCCAGCATCTAAAGAAACTCGGAATTTTATGATGAAAATGTCTTTGTTGTTCTGGTTTTTACCTCATAACTGTAAGGACCAAGAGAAGATCAGAAAATAGGCAGGGCACTAATGGAACAGGGAACTTAAGGGTTACAGGCAGGTCCTGCTCCTGTTCTGTTAGGAGTAACATGCCCAAGGTCCTTCAAGAAGCAGAGACAGATAGGGACTCTGGGAAGCTGAGAGAGAAGAAAAAAAAAAGAAAAAGAGACAAACGTTTGCATTCTATTGGTTAAAAGACACTTATCAGAAGTTTAGGTTTGGAATTCGCCAATGAGCTAGACCCCAGCCCCTGCTGCTATGCTATGTGCAGCCCCCTTAGCAAATAGGTTACCGCCACATCTGCTTCTGTATTAGGCTTGCTTGCTTAGCTTATAAAAAGATTTAACTGTGAGCGCTAGGTGCGATTCCCATCTGCAGCTCCTTGTGAGCACAGTGTCTCTGGACACCTCGGGAATTTGCCCCTGCGCAGGTAAAACTGGCCAATAAAGTTACATCTATACTCCTGAAAGTCTCCAACATTTGTTCTTGTACCCGGTGGATGGTACAATAAGCATTCTCTACTGTTTTTCTTTTTTCTTTTCTATTCTTTCTTTTTTCTTTTCTTTCTCTCTCTTTTTTCTTTTCTTTCTTTCTTTCTTTCTTTCTTTTTTTTTTTTTTGCATGTCTCTGAGGGAGCTACCATTCCCCCACTTACTCCATGCTATCCTAGTTGATCCCAACTCCTGGCTACAGCAGTGGACATGTGACTGAGGCATAACCAATCAGAGAATGCCATTTGAGGAGCTCTTTGATTGGATCAGGGATGAGAACACGATCCCAAGATGGCCAATGAAAATAAGATTCAGGACTTAAAAGGCACTTAATTGAAATGGCAATTAGAGGGTTTGTTGGGGGAGAAAGGTGCCACATGGAGGGACATTTCTGAAAATGAAACAATAGAGAGGAAAGAAAGACAAGAGATAAAAAGGTGGTGAGAGGAAGACCAAGTTTTAGCGCCGTTGTCTGAGGCCTGGGTCCAGCGTGCCTGAGAACATCAAGCAGTATCTATTTTCTAGTTAAGTTAGTTTGATCTAGGTTTTCTGTCACTTGCACTTTAGAATCCTGATTAATACAGACCTGAAACTTTTTTCACACTAAGATAAATATTTTTCTATTAATAATAATAATAATAATAATAATCTTATTTCCCCCTACTACAAAAGTAATACATGCTTAATGCAGAAAGTCTGGAAAACACAAAGAAAATAAAGCAAAATTCACTTTTAGTACTACCACTCTGAGATTATGGCTGCTAACCTCTTAGTGTATATTCTTTGAGTCTTTTTAATAAGCATATTTATGGACTTCTACAACACAATTCCCAAATTATGTAGGGGCACTACCCTTAATTCTTTCTTTTTTTTTTTCTTTCTCTCTTGCTATGGTTTACTATTTACTATCATGAACATTTGTGTTGATAAGTCTTTGCACAGATCCATGGACATTTCCTGAGGGTAACTTCACATTGCCATGAACATAGTAAGTTCATCAGGTTGCTTTCAATTTTTTATTATAAATAACATTTAAATGGACATGTTTATGCATTCCTTTGTGTGGAATAAGCTCCTAGAGGTGGAATTGCTGGGTGGAGGACACTTGCCTGTTTGGGCTCTTGACAGACATCCCAAGCCACCCTGCAGAAGGCTGTCTGAGTGGGTGGACCTGCTGCCCCTCCACGCAAATGCACACTCCAGCCATTGCTATGACCTCCATTACTAATCAAGAGGAACATTTTCTTCATATGTTGGTTGAATATTTGTATTGATGTTTTTTGCTTTGCCTCTTCACATCTAAAAATCTGAAATTCTTTTACTTTTCTTTCGGGAGTGACTAGGTTTGCATTATCAGTCATTTCAGTGGAGTTTTTTTTCCCCAAAGACATTTTCTGTATATGCAAAAAAACTCCAGGCTGTCATGGGTACATTTTGGTTGAAAAAATCTATTGGTCACTCCTTTGAATTTCTAATGACAATTTTCTATATCACTATACCGCCATGAGCTCAGGACATGACTTAAGAAGTACTATTGTGTAGTTATACTAGTTAAGTCAAAAGGATTCGGAGCTAGGCTTTATTTAGCAATTGTGTGACACTTGGAGCAATTGCTGAAAATCTCTATTCTTCATTTTCCTCATCTGTAAAATGGGGATAATAGTACCTACTTCACAGGGTTGTTATAGCATTAAGATGAGTCCAGCACTTGTAACAGGGCTTCCTCATATAAGTTGTCAATAAACATTAACTATTCATAACAGAATATAATAACCATATTGAATTTGATTGTTATAGTGTGAAACAAACATCCCATTTGATCTTCACCAACTCTCTGAATCAATTTCTTTTGTTATATTCATTTTTGTAAATGAAGAAGCTAAGACGTAGAGGAGTTAAATAACTTAACCAAAGTCTCATTAATATTTTTGGGACTGGGATTCAAGCCCACCTATAATCCCTCTTGGAGAATACAGAAGAGAAATTGTTTGCATTTCTAATTTTTTTTCTTATTTGAAGGCCATATTTTTATTATAAGAGGAAAATTTTATTCCCATTGCAGTTAGAACTTAACATTCTGCCTGTCTGTTACTTAATTCCAGTATTAGGACATTTTGTCCAGCAACCTAATGCCTATTTAATAGAGCCAATAATCATGAAAAACAGGATATTTAAAACAATTTATAGTTTATGTACATTAACCGTTTACTGTCTGCTTATAATAGGTGAACATTCTTCAGAAAAAAATGAATGGCATTGTTACTAACCATGGTAAACAAAGAGACTCTGTTGATCAAGACATTAAGGCTATTACAATCATAAATGCCTCTTATTTCTCTTCCGTAATATACGTATAAGAAGCACTTATGATTGTAACAGCCTTAATAACAGTTCAAATGTTATAAAAATGTTTACCTGAAACCTATGTATTCTTATTAATCAATGTCACCCCATTAAATTTAATTTCTAAATAATAAAAAAAGAAAGTTTAAAAAATGCTCCCTTTGAGTGCCACTGATAGTTGCTGTCCACATGTATTCTGTCACGTAGGGTTCAGCTTGATATTCAGCAACCCAGAACAAAATCCAGCAAGGTTCAGCATAATGACATTTCAAGGTTTATAGCCCTGTTGTTAAGCAAAAAAGACAGTGCAGTTTTGCTTAATAACGATTAGTGTTGGGTAGATGTTTATAATGACTCTGGGTGTGGGTTGTGACGTAGATTGAGAGACTGAGTAAAGAAAGTGGAGAGTAAGTGTTATTACCAATAAAAGATAAGCCCTTTTAAAGAAATAATAATAGTTATGAAACAGGAATGAATCTCCCAGTCATGTAATTCAACCCCCTACTGAGAGGTGGGGTGAGGCAAGTCTTTCTGCTAAACTGGTTACATAATATTTTTTTTTCTTTAAGAGGTTTCACAACCTCTTTTATAAACTGTTAATGTGCTTATTCAATTGTATCATGGGGAAAACAAAGTAATTTTTAACTTTAAGTTTAGCTTGACCTTCCCATGGTAACTCTGGCAAACCAATGTGGATTGCGGTTCCATAACTTACTCACTCCTAATCAAAACTTTCATTACAGGACGCGACAAATACATAGGTTGCATACTCTTTATTTTCACTTCACTGATTAAACACTCAGCTTGCAATGCATTACTGTTCAAATGATCTCGCATCTTAGTCACCAACTCCATCATTTGGATCAAACACCTTAGGCTGGCACCCACCTACCCAGCCCTAAAATCCAAGCAAATGTTTTTGAGGATGGGACCATGTCACTGGGCTTGGAGGTGAACAGAGGCCACTCAACGAACAAACCCATACCTGAAGGTTCTTATTAGAAAAGAACTTTGATCGATTAGCTGTTATTAGCAAGTCAGGTAATAGCAAATGTTGGAGAGGCTGTGGAGAAAAAGGAACCCTCATACACTGTTGGTGGGAATGTAAAGTAGTACAACCATTATGGAAGAAAGTATGGTGGTTCCTCAAAAAACTGCAAATAGAACTACCTTATGACCCAGCAATCCCTCTACTGGGTATATATCCCCAAAACTCAGAAACATTGATACGTAAAGACACATGCAGCCCCATGTTTATTGCAGCATTGTTCACAGTGGCCAGGACATGGAAACAACCAAAAAGCCCATCAATAGATGATTGGATAAAGAAGATGTGGCACATATACACTATGGAATACTACTCAGCCATAAGAAATGATGACATCGGAACATTTACAGCAAAATGGTGGGATCTTGATAACATGATACGAAGCGAAATAAGTAAATCAGAAAAAACCAGGAACTGTATTATTCCATACGTAGGTGGGACATAATAGTGAAACTAAGAGACATTGATAAGAGTGTGGTGGTTACGGGGAGGGGGGGGAATGGGAGAGGGATAGGGGGTGGGGAGGGGCACAAAGAAAACAAGATAGAAGGTGACAGAGGACAATCTGACTTTGGGTGGTGGGTATGCAACATAATTGAACGACAAGATAACCTGGACTTGTTATCTTTGAATATATGTATCCTGATTTATTGATGTCACCCCATTAAAAAAAATAAAATTATTAAAAAAAAAAAAAAAGAAAGAAAAGAACTTTGAAATAGTTCCTCCAAGATCTGTTTTGACAGATGCTTTGACAGCTGTGAGTATAAAGGCAAGACTAGAAACTGGCCGGTGCTGCCAGTCAGAGTTTCTCCACTCTGGCTGTTAAGTGTGTGGTCCCCAGGAAGATTATCAAGTACTCTGAGCCTCAGTTTCCTCTTCTATGAAATGGGTTTGGCACTGGATGCCCAGGCTCTGGACAGGACCGCAAGGGGTTCCTGTGGCAATTATTGATCCCAGCAGACTTGACGTACTTCAATTGGGCAATTCATTTCCACCCCCTAGGCAGTCTGTGAACTCTACCTTACTCTTCAGGCAGTTTTTAATAAATTCATGATGCGAGCAGAGATAAAAGGAAAGTACTGAAACATCTTTGGTTGTTCCATATAATCTTGGAACTGTTGCTTTTGTGCTGAAAGACTATCAAATGGTAACCATTCTGTCATTCCAAATCATTTTTCTTTTTTTTTTTTTTTTGTACTTTTCTGAAGTTGGAAACGGGGAGGCAGTCAGACAGATTCCTGCACGTGCCCGACCGGGATCCACCTGGCATGCCCACCAGGGGGCAATGCTCTGCCCATCTGAAGCGTTGCTCTGTTGAGACCAGAGCCATTCTAGTGCCTGAGGCAGAGGCCATGGAGCCATCCTCAGCGCCCAGGCCAACTTTGCTCCAATGGAGCCTTGGCTGTGAGAGGGAAAGAGAGAGACAGAGAGGAAGGAGAGGGGGAAGGGGTGGAGAAGCAGATGGGCGCTTCTCCTGTGTGCCCTGGTCAGGAATCAAACCCGGGACTCCTGCACGCCAGGCCAACGCTCTACCACTGAGCCAACTGGCCAGGGCCCCAAATCATCTTTCGATTACATTTTGTTGGGATAGTAAACACTTGATGGAATGATATTTGAAAATTTTCTATTATAAAACATTACTTCCCAAATCCACACATGCCCAAGTATAATGCACCATGGCAAAGTAATTAAGAACTCTGGAGAATGACCACCTTCAAATCTTTCTTTTGTCACTAATTAGCTGTGTGACCTTGGGCGAGTTACTTACCCTCTCTGTGCTTGCAGTTTTCTCATTGGTAAATAGGTGGTGTTAAAATGGATAGAGCATCCAGCTGGGGCGCTGAGATCTCAGGTTCGAAACCCCAAGGTCACCAGCTTGAGCATGGGCTCATCCAGCTTGAGCACAGGGTTGCTGGCCTGAGTGTGGGATTATTGACATGATCCCATGGTCACTGGCATGAAGCCCAAGGTCACTGGTTTAAAGCCAATGTTGCTGGCTTGAGCCAGGGGTCACTGGTTCAGCTGTACTCCCTGGCTCAAGGCACATATAAGAAGCAATCAATGAGCAACTAAAAGTGACACAAGTTGATGCTTCTCATCTCTCTCCCTTTCTGTCAGTCTCCCTCTCTCTAAAAAAAATTAAAGAACAAAAGAACCTACCTTAAACGATGGAAGAATTAGCTAAATTAACAAATTGAAAGGACTTAGAATGGTGCCTGTAATATTATGAGGGCTGTGTTCGGTGTTAGCTTGTAAAATAGTGTTAGATAATCAGAAGACATGGAGTAAATGTTTGCTTTTGCATTCTGTTGTCAATAATGGAGGCCGGGATGCAGGAGGGTGGGAAGGGAAATTAGCACAGACCCATTTAGTTTATACCCCTTAGTCATCATATCTACAACCTTTATCTAAACAATTATCTAAGGCCCAGGACTCCATATTGAAGGAAACATGAAGCTCGAATAGCAGGTAATTAGAAGGAGCTCACTTTGAAAAATATGTTTGCTTTTTAATGGGGCTATAAATGAGCTCATGGGAAGTTTATTATTAAATGCCTGCCTGTACGAAGTGCCTTAATGGTTTAAAAGCTTAATTGCAATTCAATTTTTTTAATAATACCCAGGCCATGTCCCTCCTGGGACTCTGTCCCTGCTGTGGGAGTCAAAGTTCTTTGAATGTCCCAAGGCATTTCAAAGCAATTACAAAAGTCACATTTTAGAGGTAGCAACGAATTTGGAAATTATCTCCTACTTAGCTCTCTTTTTATAGCCAAAGAAACAACCCCAAAGGGGTTAAAGGATTTGTCTGCAGCAGCTCAGCAACCCTGCCTGCCAGCTAACATCCACACCCACTTTCTTGACCTCCTAGGGTCCCTGGGTCCCTTTCCAAGAACACATCTCCAATCTCACAGAGAGAGGGAAGGAGAGGGTGGAGGAAGCTGCGACCCGGGGAATTCTCCAAAGTATTTTCCCTTTCTCACAGAGGGAAACAGAAAATAAACTGATCACGTACCTGTAGAAACAATTACGATTGTTCAGAGAAAGTACCTAGGCTAAGCAGTGCATCACCAAGCATTCAAGATGAAAGTTCATTAGAGGCGTGGTAAGAATGTTTTGTTGGTTTATTTTTACTTGATCAGGACTCAAACCCGTTGCTATGTTGGGTGCAGGCAGTCGTGATGCCTGTGGACAAAGAGCAGAGCTGACTTACCCAGCAGGTAGGGTTTGCTGCACTCCCAGACTTATTCTAGCAAGCCATGTCACCTGGCACACAGTGGGGCCAGAGCTTCCCCCTAGGACAGGGCTGGGACGTCAGGGATAATAGCTTATCTTTTAGCAGCTCTGTCTGTACCCCTTCCACACCCACAAACCAGGATGGGGACCATCTTGGAGCTGGACTCAAGGAATGGAACCTCAGTGATTTCAGGCTTCGGTGAATTTAGCCGTTTCATTCTACGGTGGCCATGGTCCACCAAAGAGATTTCTATAAGAAGCTCACTCTCCCAGACGGGCACTCAATCTCATGCTAATTTGGCAGGAAGATCACATAAGTGTTCACTCAACTTGACAGCATCATTGACCCTTGAACAAGACGGATCTGAACTGCATGGGTCCACTTATATGTGGATTTTTTTTTTTTTTTACAATAAATCCTGTAAATGTATTTTCTCTTCCTTATAATTTTCTTAATATTTTTTCTCTAGCTTACTTAACTATAATACAGTCTCTAATACAGTACATAATAACAGTATATAATACACATACAAAACGTGTGTTAGTTGACTGTTTATGATATCAGTAAGGCTTCCTGTCAACAGGAGGCTATCAGTAGTAAAGTTTTTATGGAATCAAAAGTTATATGTAGGCCCTGGCCGGTTGGCTCAGCGGTAGAGCGTCGGCCTGGCGTGCGGGGGACTCGGGTTCAATTCCTGGCCAGGGCACATAGGAGAAGCGCCCATCTGCTTCTCCACCCCTCCCCCTCTCCTTCCTCTCTGTCTCTCTCTTCCCCTCCCGCAGCCAAGGCTCCATTGGAGCAAAGATGGCCCGGGCGCTGGGGATGGCTCCTTGGCCTCTGCCCCAGGCGCTAGAGTGGCTCTGGTCGCGGCTGAGCGACTCCCCGGAGGGGCAGAGCATCGCCCCCTGGTGGGCAGAGCATCGCCCCTGGTGGGCGTGCCGGGTGGATCCCGGTAGGGCGCATGCGGGAGTCTGTCTGACTGTCTCTCCCTGTTTCCAGCTTCAGGAAGAAAAAAAAAAGTTATATGTAGGTTTTTGGCTGCGTGGGGCTCAGTTAATGTCCCTAAGTCCTATGTTGTTCAAGGGTCAACTGAACTTGCAAATCATCCGTTCTGTTCCGTCTCTGGATAAATAATGCTTATATGCAAATGCTACACACTCATGTTTGGCCAGGACTGCTCCTGAGCCTGTGGGTCAGCATGCCAGTGACGACTTCACCAGAGCGTTCCTGGCTCCTGTCTTTACATGGCTGAGTTATCTTTCAGTTATTTTAGTTACTTTGAGTGTACATGACATCCTACCTCTGCAGAGTAGATGTTTCTGCAAAAATGACTTCCGCTACACACTCATGGGTAGACACAACTGAACAGGCGAGGAGCTGGGTCACTGCAGTTATGGGGGGGGGCTCTCAGAGCTGTGCAATGTTTGCATATTTCTGGGGTACTTATCATGTCTGAACTCTACACTTGTTTTCTGTTCCCGGGGATCCCCTAACCACCAGATTGTCACTTCTGCAATTTGGAGACTCACAAAGGTTTTTCTTGTACCCAAGATTACAAAGAACCAGGACCCATACTCAGGCATTGGCAGCCTAACAACCCTTCAGTTTTATAAAACAAGGTAATTGCTGATGAGGTCTGATTTTCCATAGGTACTGGGACTCCAAAAAACTGGCTTGTTCCTGGAGTCCTGCCTGTGGAGACTCACAATCTGGTAAAGGAGTAATTTACCTGAACTGTACAGGTGGGACCTCTGGGAACTTCAGACCTCTGGGAACTCTTGAAAATATACATAGAGGTTTTAGTGTATTTGCCCATTTTTAGATCTGAAGAGGGAATCTTGAGATCTTTTCTGGTACCACAAAATGTCAGTAACCCACCAAAACCTTAAGAATAATTGCTTTCTTAGAAGTTTTTTTAAGTTGTTTACTGTTGAGAGTGCATGTAAACACAGAGATGCATGGCCATGAATACTAAATATCACACTCTCTCAGGGCTCTGCCACAGCGCTGGAGAGGAAGCCAGGCCCTGAGTCCGCACCTGTGTGTTCCCACAGCTGCTCAGAATCCTGTGGACAAAGACTGAGGAGATAAACCATACAGGAAGCATCTAGAAAAATGAAAAGAAATTTTATATATCATAAAGAAGACCAGCTGGAAACTTTGCCTGAGATATACTCTAGGAAAAAAACCCCAAGAGTTGTATTAACCTTTCCCCTACTTTTTATTCAAAATGAAACATCTCTATTTGTGAAAGATATTATCACAACACAGATGCTACCTTTCCATTCTTTTTTTTTTTCTTGTATTTTTCTGAAATGAAAAGCATGGAGGCAGAGAGACAGACTCCCGCATGTGCCCAATGGGGATTCACCCGGCATGCCCACTAGGGGGCGATGCTTGGCCCATCTGGGACGTTCGTTGCTCCTTTTGAACAGGAGCCATTCTAGCCCCTGAGGCAGAGACCATGGAGCCATCCTCAGCGCCCGGGGTCAACTTTGCTCCAGTGAAACGTTGGTTGCAGGAGGGGAAGAGAGAGACAGAGTAGAAGGAGCAGGGAGAGGGGTGGAGAAGCAGATGGGCGCTTCTCTTGTGCACCCTGGCTGGGAATTGAACACGGGACTTCCACACGCGGGGCCGTACCTTTTCATTCTTAATTTCAAAAGTAAGGCCTGACTGAGCACAGATCTACTGGGAATTCTTTTTTTTTTTTTTTTGCATTTTTCTGAAGCTAGAAACAGGGAGAGACAGTCAGACAGACTCCCGCATGCGCCCGACCGGGATCCACCCGGCACGCCCACCAGGGGGCGACGCTCTGCCCACCAGGGGGCGATGCTCTGCCCATCCTGGGCGTCGCCATGTTGCGACCTTCCTGGGTGTCGCCATGTTGCGACCAGAGCCACTCTAGCGCCTGGGGCAGAGGCCACAGAGCCATCCCCAGCGCCCGGGCCATCTTTGCTCCAATGGAGCCTTGGCTGCGGGAGGGGAAGAGAGAGACAGAGAGGAAGGCGCAGCGGAGGGGTGGAGAAGCAAATGGGCGCTTCTCCTATGTGCCCTGGCCGGGAATCGAACCTGGGTCCTCCGCACGCTAGGCCGACACTCTACCGCTGAGCCAACCGGCCAGGGCTGGGAATTCTTTAACTAGGGAATATTTTATTTTCTTGGAGTGGAGCGTGGTCAAGCTTCTTCTATAAAAGGTCAAACAATAAATATTTTTCCCTTTTCAAGCCATATGGTTTCTGTCACACTTCAAACTCTGCTGTTGAGTGGAAAGCAGCCATAGGCAATATGTAAACAAATGGGAGTAGTGGTGTTTCCAAAAAACTTGATTTACAGAAAACAAGCAGTGGGCCTGATTTGGCCCATGGCAGCTGTTTGCTGAGCTTTTAAAGGTTTAAAGCATCAACTCACAGTTGCTTCACCTTACTTGTTTTATTGCTTGCTTCTCATATGTGCTTTGACCACAGAACTCAAGCTGAACCATCAACCCCTTGCTCAAGAGAGCAATGTTGGGCTCAAACCAGCAAACCTTTGGGCTCAAGCCAGTGACCTTGGGATCATGTTGATGATCTCACACTTAAGCCATAACTGAGTGCTCAAGCTGCTAAGCCCATGCTCAAGCCTGTGCGCTCGCCGGTGACCTCAGGGTTTCGAAACGGAGCCCTCAGCATCCCAGGTCGACTCTCTATCCACTGTGCCAGCTCTAGTCAGGCTAAAGATGCTACTGAGTGAAAATGATAGTGTCCACATATTTTCCAGGTTTACTTTGTCTACCCACTTGAAGCTACTTTGCAAAAACACACTACCTGATGGTCTTATTCTGTTGGTTGTTGTATTAGAATGAAAGTAATTTCAACAACTATTTCTACATGCTGGGCAAGCTGTGAGTGATGTTAAACACCTAACAGTTAAAATCTAGAGCTCCACATGTCAGATTTTTCTGGGGGTAAGACAAAAATACAACTGGATTCTTTAAACCGTGATTTGTCTTCCCAAGCAACTCAAGGAAATCAGGTTTTTGGCAAAATAATGAAGGTAAAATAATCCTTTTACCCTCAGGCTTCACTCTGGGTGGGGAATCCCTCCCTGATCCCGCACAGGTAGACCTCTGTGTTTTCTAGAAACCTGATATCTTTTTGAATCACAGGCTCCTGGCACTGCAAGCAGGAACGGGCGTGCCTGCGAGGCTGCAGGCTGCTGCTTGTCCACTCAGGGAGGAGAGGAGTCCTCCTGCAGCTCCAGAAGTCTGTGCCTCCTCTCATTCCCAAGGCAAAATGGTAGAGACTCGATCCTCCTTTTACTTTCCGCAGTTGAAATGTTAGTCATCGTATCTTCCTGTGGAATATGTAGTTTTGCATGCTGTCTGGTTAGAACCTATCACTTCTGTACAGGAACAGAGAGTGAGGTTTGAACAAGTGAACGAAGAGGAAAATGGAAAGGGCTCGGATAGACACCAAGTGAGCCGAAGGGAAGTCAGTCCAAAGGCAGAGTCTACCCGAAGGGAAACCAGTCCTCCAGACGATAAGGTGACAGACTTTCTTACGATGAAAAGGAGGTCAAAAATAAATTGAAGAAAACAATATCATAAATAAAAGAAATATTTTATTCATTGAAACAATAATACACTATAATATGATAAATACTCCAGACCAGGCGGTGGTGCAGTGGATAAAGCGTCGGACTGGGATGCCAAGGACCGAGGTTCGAGACCCCCCAAGGTCGCCAGCTTGAGTGCAGGCTCATCTGGTTTCAGCAAAGCTCACCAGCTTGAACCCAAGGTCGCTGGCCCAAGCAAGGGGTTACTCAGTCTGCTGAAGGCCCGTGGTCAAGTCACATATAAGAAAGCAATCAATGAACAACTAAGGTGACACAATGTGCAACAAAAAACTAATGATTGATGCTTCTCATCTCTCTGTTCCTGTCTGTCTGTCCCTGTCTATCCCTCTCTCTGACTCTCTTTCTGTCTCTGTAAAAAGAAAATAAATAAATAAATAAATAAACCCTAGGGAAAAAATATATGATAAATGCATAATAAAAACATTTGTAATATTTTTATTGTAATTATGCTTACATGCCTATTAATTTTTAATAATAATGGCAAAAAAAGTACTCATTTAGATACAAATACGTCACATCACATGCAATGGATCAACTCTGCATCGATCGAATACGGACATTTACAGATTAGTCTTCCAATATCAAAAAGGAGGACATGTAGGAGGACGCTTTTTGAGGGAGGACAGAACTTACAAAAGAAGGACTGTCCTCCCTAAAGAAGGACAATTGGTCACCTTACCGGACCTAAACGTGCCCCCTTGGAGTTAGTGAGTGCTGAGTTCCCTGCAGGAAAAACAACGTGTAAGCAAGCTCTGCCCACTGTTCATGAGAAGCTTACATCATAGCTGTCAGCACACAGACTGACAAGCAGAAGAGACCTGACATTGCCGGTAACGGCTTTCCATTGGCAGGAGTGACCAGACTTCACAAATGCCCAGGTGTAGGGGATACAGAACCGAGTAATCAGGGTGTGCAATGCATGTGCGAGAGTCAGTAAGAAGGAAGGGTGTCTTTGTTCTTTCAGCCAGCAGCCAGTTTACAAGCAGAAAAATCACCTTGTTTAGTGTATAGCTCTACAAGGTTTGACAAACACATCCAGTTGTGAAAACATATTCCCATCATCACAAAACAATCCTTCTGCCCCTTGGCAGTCCCAGCCTTGGCCACTCCCAGCTTTTGGCAACCACTGGTTTGGTTTCCATCTCTATAGTTTTGGCTTTTTGTCAGAATGTCAGATGAGTAGGCTCGTAGAGTCGGTAGCAGAAATGGTGAGATTTTAATCTCAAACAAAGAGGAGTTTTTGAGAGATTAAATGTCTCTAAGGCATCTTCAGACAGATGGGACAGCTTGTGCTATAAAAACAGCCATGGATAATGGAACTTGTGCAGGGGTGTTATTTATACACAAACTTCCTAAAATGAATACCTGATCACGCCACCTCCCTCCTAGAAGCCTTAAATGGTTTTCCATTCTCCTTAGGATAAAGTCCAAACCCTTCAGTGTGGCTTGCATGGCCTTGCATGATACCCCACCAGTCACTCCCTGAGCCCTTTTTCTCTTCATTTTTCTCATCGTCCACTTAAAAATCTAAGTGCTGGCTGCTTTGCTCGGGTTCTTCCAGGGGAAGTGCACTCTCTCTCACCGCTGGGCCTTTCGACACAGGTTTGTGTCTATCAACACCATTTGAGCCTGACCCTGACTCTTTGGCTTTAGACTTTGGCTTTCTCTGGAAGCCCTTCCTGACCCTCCCAGTTTGGTTTAAACGTCAGGCTTGTGGACTCCAGCACGCGCACTTCCCCTATCTCAGTGCTTATCAGTCTGCGCTGTCATTGCGTGTTGAATTATGTCTCCCCACCTAGACTTTCAAGTCGGTGAAACTCTAAGGGAACAGAAGCCAAGTCTGTCTTACTCATTGTTGTATTTTCAGCATCCAGCACAGTGTTTGGCACAAGTGGTTCCTCCATAGTTATACTTTGATTTGAGTCAGAGACAGACCAAGTGCAGACAAAATTCAGAAGAGGAAGAAGCTTCTTTTAGCTGGAGGTGGTGGAGGCAGGAAAGAGGAAAGAATCAAGAAATACTTCAGGAAACACATGGTATTTGAATTGGGCCCTTGTCCAGTTATTGGCCTGTTATCTCCCAGCTCCATCTGTCCTTCCGTATTGGGAGTTGGAGGGGCCAGGCTCAGTGTCTGAAACTACATTTCCCAGGCTTCTTTGCCAGCAGGGCCCAGAGGGAAATCCAAAGGCAGCAGAAACAAAAAGAATCTTGCTCTGGCTGTTACGTCCTGTGAGGTATTAAGGAGAAGAAAGATTGAAGAAGAACACCCAGGGTTTGCAGGTATCAGTTTCAGTGATGTACTGGGGACAGAACCTAGCGGCTAAAGAGTGGTTGAATACTGAAGAAGTAAAAGTGAGAACAGCCTGCTTTACCATTCTCTTGGCCTCTTTTGCGTGCATTTCCTCTGCCTACCACACAGCCCTTCCCTCCCACATCTTCCGCTATTCACTCCTGAGCTCCCCTTACTGCCTTCATCCAAGTCTAGGAAGGGCCAGTTGCTGGGATCAGGTATGCAAAGCTAGCTCACGGGACTTGCAAGTTTGAACTTCATGTAGACACTCAGTTTAACTGTGAAGGCCAATTATTGGTCAGCATCAAGGAATAGTGTTTAAAGTTGCAGATTAATTAATGGTGCTTTAAACTGTGCTCAGGGTTTTTTTTTCTTAAAGATGTCTAGTAGTTTATTAAAGAAAGGATAGTTGCCTTATATAACTTAATTAAACACACATGAAAGAATTATTTAACCTCCCCCTTTTTTAAATCCACACTTAAGTCACAAAATCCCTTGGACCACACACCATAAGTGTTTAAAGCTGTAGCTCTCACGGACCCTGGTGAACTCTGCCGACCACACTCTGAACAGCTGGTGAGAGCAGGCCACAGAGAGAGTGAGCAGGCTTCCTGTACTTTGATAGACCAGCGAAAGCCAAGGTTAAAATCTGATTACTTTGCAAAAGATTCCAAAACTTGACCTACATCACGTCACAGAAGTTCGTTAACAAATCAGAGCATCTTAGTAAGCAAGAAGCATTCAGCCCTCAGAATTCTGGTAAGTTTCACTTTGAAGATAGGGTATACTTGAGCAAATTAGACCTTTCCTAAATGCAGAGTCTACTAAATCCAAACTTATCTATGTTCATGATAAAATAGCAGCCTTCTGAATTACATTCTTTATGAACGAAGAAACTTGTAGGACATCCAAACAACAGTGCAGTAGGTAGAAACAAATGTCTTTGTTATTTTTAAATTAGTGTATTCAACAGCAGAAGGGGGAAATATTGCTTATTTTACACAACACTTAGGATTTGAATAGTTTACCTGTTATTAAAAACAAACAAACAAAGCAACAGCTTGACCAGGCGGTGGCGCAGTGGATAGGGTGTCAGACTGGGACACGGAGGACCCAGGTTCGAAACCCTGAGGTCTCTGGCTTGAGCGCGAGCTCATCTGGTTTGAGCAAGGCTTACTAGCTTGAGCCCAAGGTCACTGACTTGAGCAAGGGGT
Source organism: Saccopteryx bilineata (assembly GCF_036850765.1). NCBI lineage: Eukaryota > Metazoa > Chordata > Mammalia > Chiroptera > Emballonuridae > Saccopteryx > Saccopteryx bilineata. The sequence goes on along the minus strand of NC_089494.1, from coordinate 247,915,947 downwards.
CACTCAGTCTGCTGTAGCCCCCTGGTCAAGGCACATATGAGAAAGCAATCAATGAGCAACTAAAGTGCCCCAACGAAGAGTTGATGATTCTCATCTCTCTCCCTTCCTGTCTGTCTGTCCCTCTCTCTGTCTCTGTCACACAAAACAAAGAACAAAAACCCAAAACTATCAGGCTGTCAAAGAGTTTTCTAGATTTTTAAAGTAGTGCCTAAACTGTGTAACTCTGTGGTGTTCTGACCTCTAAACACTACAGGTTTTCCCTGAAACTTGCCATAAAAACTGTATTGTCATAGAATAAAATAGCTTAAAATAAATAAAGTAAAATAATTAATAAATAAAATGAATGATATTAAATAAAATGAAGTAGGATAAAGTAGTTAAAAAAAGATACCTCTGAACAGCCTAACTTGATTTTTTTCAAATCACAAATACTGGCAGCTTAGATACTCATGATCGGTATCTTTGAATATGGAAAATCCCAGTTAATTTCCACTTCTGGTCTCGAATTGTTTTTTCTTTTTCCCCTCAAGTGTAAAATTTCAAACAGACTTCTTGATTCTTGTCATGTTGCTTTACCTCTATATTTAGTTATAGAGAGTGTGTGGGAAGGAGGGTGCGGGAGGAACGGGGGTAGTGGGAGGGGGTTCACACTACCTTTGCATCACCCTCCTTTGTGACAAAAAAAAGGGTTTGAAATATTAGACTCTACCCTCACTGTCTCAACTTCATCACCTCCCATTCACTTCACTACCCACTGCCATCTGGCTTCCGTCCCCTCACCCATTCAGACAGTCCTTATTAGGATCTTACCAATGTTTCCCTGCGTGCCAGATCCAATGACCTATTTTTAAGACCCCTCTTATTGACCTTTCTGCAGCATTGCGCACGCAGGGCAGACCCGAGTTTCTGAGCTCAGGTGTCTGCAGTCATCCACGTGGGCGAAGCTGGTCCCGTGGAGCTGCCGTAGAGGCCGCGTGAGTCACAGGAACCTGTCACACAGTGGCCATGTGCCCCTTCTGGGGGCGCAGCAGCTGCTCAGCTCTGGTTTTCACTTTGGTCAGAGAGGAATACAGGCACGGCGCTGTTCAATCTTTTAATATATATAAATTAAAAAAAAAAGAAAACAACAAAACTTGGTTTTGTGAGAAAGCTTCTAATTTTTAAATATTGGCTCAAAAATTTAAAACGCTTGTGCAACAAGTAAACATATCTGCAGACCTCCCAGGATGAGCCTCTACTCCGGATAACCCTCCACTTCTCTTGGCTTCTGGGCCTACCTCCCAGCCCTTCTCTCTTCTGCCTGTTCATCTCGGCCTGGTTTTCACTCTTTTCTTTCCTTTCCCGCCCACCCCTCTCGTGTTGTGTCGGGGTTCCCCAGCCTGCTTCCTCGGTCCTCGTTTATTTTCTTGTCCTGTGGGAAGTGTAGCTGAAAGGCGGTCCCCACGGTCTGTAACCCGTGCAGCGTAGGCCCGCGCTCAGGAGGGCCCCATGCTTGGGGTTTAATGCTGTGTGCCTGCATTTCTTATAATATCCTTGAATTTGTGTTTTGTGAGTGAAGTCTGGCAGGCAAGGGGAACATGTCCTGGGAGCTTGGCATCTCATTTTAAGAGCAGTCCCTTTCGCCCCTGCCTCCCTGAGAAGGGTTCTTGCCATGGGCTCTCTGACCTTTGATCCTTGCTCCCCGAGTCCTGCCTTCTTCCCTTTCAACCCCACCTCCCAGGGACTGAGCAGGCTCCAGGAGGGTTGGGGTTACCACCAGTAGCATGTTGGGACAAGGCCTGGCAGTGGGGGCTGTCCTTACCCAGGCTGCCACTACTGCATTCATTCCCTAGGCAAGGTGGTGGAGGCCAGCCTCTCTCCACCCTTGATCCAAATAACTTAGTGCATCCTGGCACGGCAGTTGCAATATCCTTGGATTCGCCCATCTGCTGCGGGTTGGGACAGCTGGCCCGAGGAAAGGAGAGATGCTTGACTTGACTTCCTAGCTCCCCATGGAGATGTGATTCATCGATCTGGGGACTGGTTGGAGAGAGAACATAGCGCCATCAGGGCCAAGTGCATGCAGACCTTGCCAGTCCCCGGCTCTGAACTGACCCTACGAGTATCCCCCACAACCTCTGGACTCACATTGTGCCTGCGGGACCCTTTTCATCCTCTTTCTGACGTCCCTCATCTGGCTTGTATTAGTTTCTTCTGACCAGCTCAAGGCGTACTCCCGGGTCAAGCCATGAAATATGAATTGTCTAACTTCATTGATTCTACATACAAGTTAAATGTTCTGATATATACAATTCAAACTGGCATGGCACCATATAAAGATAAATGGTAAAATTCATGCCAATTATTTACAATTTTTATTTATTTTGAACAACATTAAATAGCAAATAAAAACCATCATGACATTTTGAGGGACAATGGAAGAAAGGAACACGCTTTCTATTTTAGTACCTTAGTTCATTTAATAACTTTATTAGGGCCTTTTCCTGCTTTTTGAACAAGGAGATGCCCCCTTTCATTTTTCACCAGCCCCCACAAAGTGTGTTTCCGGTCCCGCCCCCTTCCTCATCTGCAGATGGCTCTTCCCCCTCATCTTCAGCTTGGACCCTGCTGCTCTTCTCAGACACGTCGTATTTCTTTTCTTTTTCTTTCTTTTGAAAAAATTCATAGGAGTTTATTTGAGCAAAACTGCAGACACACGCCAGGGAGCAGGATCTCAGATGCTCCCCTCAGACCCATATATCTGAGACCATCCTAGCCCAGAATGGTCCCGTGGAGGGGACCACAGGCGACTCAAACTCAGCATGGTCTCATCTGATCTCATCTCCCAAGTCTGCCATCTCTCTCCTTTTTCTCACCTTCCCATGCCCAGTGGGTCACCCAGTTCTAGTAGTTCTACCAAGAAGTCTACGCCCTCTCATGTCTTCAGGCCCGCGTATCACACATGCCGCCTGAAATCCTTGTTCAGTGTCTGTTTAAAAACCAGATCATAGGTTACTTCCTCCAAGAAGCCTTTTTGGAATTGCCCAAACATAATTAGTCTTTTATTTTTTCCTGCTATCAACAGCCTGCTTTTGCAATATTTATTATGCTGGCTTGTAATTATTGTTTATGTCTGTCTCCCCCACTGGACTGTGAGCAAATCAAAGACAGGATATACATTTTTTTAATCTCTCTCTCTCTTTTTTTTTTTTTTTGTCTAGTATATTATGTTGCGGACTCTCAGTGAATGATTAAATGGTACAGGAAAAATAAGACAATTTATAGGACTCAGAGAAAAAAGCAGATTCTTGTAGAGTGTAAACCTACTTTCTAGAGATACCTGAGCTCAGGGGGACAGAAAGTGGGGCAGGCCCTATATATGCATAGCAACAGGTTCATTGCAAGCACAGGCTTGTCATGAAGAAAAAAAAAGAGTGGGGGATGAAGCAGGGAAAAATTCTTGGTACTAGCAGAAACATGATATAGAGGAAACTCATGAGTTATGAAATAATTTCTGTATTAAAGTTTTGGATAGTGTTATCATGATAGTTTTTATTTTAAAAACATTTTGACATATATAACAAAGCTGTAAATTTGTACAGAAGCTGTAAATAATTAATGTGTACAACTAGCAATAGATAGGTTTGGAGATCAGTGTCCACCCATGAAACCATTGTCACGATCTATATACCATAAACTTATCCTTCACCTAAAAGTGTTTTCCTGCCCTTTTGTTTCTAACTATAATCTAATTATTTATATATATTTATAATTACAACAATTACTTGATAAGGACACTTGACACGGGATCTACCTTCTTAACAAATTTGAAGTACACAATATACACAGTATTGTTAACAGTAGTTGCTACGCTGTGCAGGAGATGTCTAGGACTTACTTATCTTGTATAGCCAAAATCTTTTACCTTTTACTAATGTCTCCCTGTATTCCCTCGCCCTAGTCCCTGGCAACCAGCATTATTCTTTCTGCTTCTAAAATTTAGACTATTTTATATTCATCATATAAATGGTATCAGTATCATAATACATTTTATTTAAAATTTTTTTCATTGATATTTATAGAGAGAGAAGAGAGATAGAAAAAGAGAGAGAAGCATCAACTCATTGTTCCATTTTTTTTTTCAGTTGTACACTCATTGATTGCTTCTTATCCATGCCATGACTTCAGTGCTCCGGGACAATGCTTTATCCAACTGAACCACCGGGCCGGGGCCAAGACACTTTTTAAAGTTTCATGCTTATTCAGTTAAAGTCCACTCAGGAAAAAAAATATCAATACCATGTTCAATTAAATTCACTCATGTCTCCCTAAACTTTTTGGTCATCCCATACATTTGATTAAGACTCCTCTCTATTCATTACATGTTTTTCCTGGTGTCTTACAAACAACACACCCTCCATCCAGGTATCAGATGTCAAGGAATCAGAGAAAGGCAATATGGTGGTGAGTCATTCTGTCGAAAAGATAGTGATAAAATGTTGTACCGACACCAGAGACCACTAATATCATATACTACATTACATTTTTATCAATGTTAAATATGAAATCTGGGATAAGGTTTACTGTTAACCGAAACATTAAATGTTAGTAATAGCAGAGTAAGAGTTCTTTAAGGTAAAAAAAAAGAGCCATAGAATCTTAAAGTCAGTACAGGTATGATTTGCAACTGCCTTAAAAATGCAGCAGGTTATTTTAGATAAGTTAGTGCTTCCCTGTAATCTAAAAAGTATGCTATCTACCTCTCTTCATGCAGAATGGCAAGCATTAATATGTTTTTGCCTGGAGGCTTGGTAAAGCAGAGTACTCGCTAGCAATTTCTAAATTAAGTCTTCTTAGCTTGATTCCACTGTTTCAAAATGTCCAGAGCAAATCATCTAGGTGACTGTTAAAAATGTCAGATTCCCAAATATGCCCCATCCCAAAATACCCATTTCAAAATGCCCTATCCTAGACTTACTAAGTTAGAATCCTTTCAGGAAGAACTGAGGAAACAGCATTTTAAACAAGCCTTCCGCACCATCCCCAGTGATTGTCAGGCACTCCAGATTTTAGGACAACCCAACTTCTAACATAAATATAAGTATTTTAGATTGTCAAATAAAAAGGAAAACTTCACTTTTCTTTAACAATTTTGGGAAAATGAGGAGTTCCAGCTAAGTTAGTTTTCCAGAAGAATTTAATTTCCATTTATCCCAATAAGTCCTGGAACTTTTAAATGCTTTAAAGATTTAATGAAAATCCTTCTAAACCAGGGGTAGTCAACCTTTTTATAGCTACCACCCACTTTTGTATCTATTAGTAGTAAAATTTTCTAACTGCCCACCGGTTCCAAGGTAATGGTGATTTATAAAGTAGGGAAGTAACTTTACTTTATAAAATTTATAAAGCAGAGTTACAACAAGTTAAAGCATATAATAATAATTACTTAACAAGTACTTTATGTCGGATTTTTGCTAAGTTTGGCAGAATAAATCTTTATAAAACAACTTACTATAGTTAAATCTATCTTTTTATTTATACTTTGGTTGCTCTGCTACCGCCCACCATGAAAGCTGGAACGCCCACTAGTGGGCGGTAGGGACCAGGTTGACTACCACTGTTCTAAACCATGTTATATAACGTGCACCATCTTCTCAAACACAGTAGACTGCACATACTGGGCATTGTTAGTAGGGACTCAGGAGCATTATTACAATTATCCATTATTATAACAATTGCTTAAAAGGTTATGAAGTGTCTAAAATTGTCGGATTCTACACTAACTGCTCCAGCCAGCTGGGTTTTCATGGTACTGCACTTCCTTTTTGTGTGTTGTTTAAATAATTTTCCTGTTTTCTCCCTTGCTGCCTGCTCACTGTTCTTAATGGTACCATTACATTTTCCACTTTCCACTTTTCAGTAAACTCTGGGAAAGCCTACGGAACTCTGCATGAGTAAAGTTTTTGTGTGGGTGCAAGGATGAGTTGGGATGCTTTCAAACTGAAGCAAAAGCCACAACTCAGATCGGCTGAAACAAAAGGAAGTTCCTTATCCCCCATAAGAATGCTTGTCTCACAGAGTTGAAATCAACCTGTATGCATAGGTTTTACCTTGCTTATTTCACTTATTATAGCAAATCATGTCTTATGTCATTAAAATCCATTATAAAGTTTCTATACATAGCATTTCACCATATTAATTAGTTCAACAAATATTATTTGAGTATTTTCTATGTGAAAGCACAGGACGGTAGTGAGAGGAAGAGAGAGCAAGAATAGACAGGGTTCCCAGTGCCTGGGAGGTTCCAGGTTAGGAGCTGGCCATTGTTTATTTGCCCATTGTTTTTGCAATTGTTGCCAAAGAGTTGTTTTGCAATTATCAATAACATTCTGACAAACATTTGGCTTACATTTTGGTTCATTTCCACAAGAGTAATTTCTAAAAATGAAATTACTGGGTCATTTTAAGGCTCTTCTTTATAGATATGTTTTGAGATTTGTTTACATACAAGTAAATTTACCATTTAAAAGATTTTACTGATTAATAATAGTAACTACTTTACTATTAACAATAATATATATTAAAATGTAATATTTTACTAGTATTGATAAAATATTTATAATACTATTAATTTTTTTTACTGTTTAAATATGAATAAAATAAAATTTACCCTTTTGACTTTTTCAGTGTACAATTTAGTGGCATTAGATACATTCACATTGTTGTACAACCATCACCACTAACCATCTCCAGAGCTTTTTGTATCACCCAAAATTAAAACTCTGCCCATAAAACAATAACTTTTGACTCTGCACTCCCTAGATCCACCTTGGCAACTACTGTTCTACCCTCTTTCTCTATGACCTTGACTATTCTAGGTAGCCCATCGAAGTGGAATCGTGATATTTGTTGTTTCGTGTCTGGCTCATTTCACTTAACATAATGTTGTCAAAGTTTATACATGTTGTAGCAAGTATAAGATTTTATTTCTTTTTAAGGCTAAGTAATATTTCACCGTAAGTGTATATCTTACTTTGTTTATTCCTTCATTGCTTGATGGACATTTGGATTGTTTCCACCTTCTGGCTATTGTGAATATCTCATTCTGTTTTTAAATTGCTTTCTGAAATGGATTGTACCTGCTTAGGTCTACCGAAAGTATACAAGTAATTCTTCTTCACAGTTTCACTTTCATAATTATATTTTTAACTTGGTTAATAGAAAAAATCTTAGTATTTTTTGAATGATATTTTTTATTACTCAAGCAGACCACTTTACACAGTTTATATTTATACTTTCTAAAATCTGTTCCTGTTTTTCACCTTTTATATATTAGAATTTTTCGGATTATAAGAGCTTTTCAGTATAAAATGTTTCCTCATTGCCAAACTTACTGCAGGTATCTTTCCCAGTTTATTTTAGCCTTTTCATTTGGGCTAGGCTTCTTTTTGATGTAGAGAATATTTGATGGATATTCAAATTTATCAGTTAATACATTTGTAAATTATATAATTTTTTAAGCTTGAAACTTTTCCCATCAGGAGCGTATTTCTTTACTGATTTTTATGCATTCAACACTATCCATATGGAGTTGGATATATGGTGTAAGATGATCAACATTTATTGAGTTTTTCCAAATAGCTAAGTAATTTCTACAGACACTTCTTGCCAGACTTCACCTTTCTGCTGCAGCTGATGCTGCTAACCACTCCTTCTGAAAGTATGTCTCCTTTTTACTTGCTCAATCTCCTTGTTCTTCTTTATTCTTGTTGCTTGTTTTCAGGCTCCTCCCACTGTCCTTTCTCTAACTGCTTCTGTGATTGACTTCAACCCTTTCATGTTGTGCATTCTTTCTGAGTAATCTGCCACCTGAACACAATTCCACCTTCCACCCATATGTGAACAACTCCCCCTTTCTTTTTCATCTTCTGCAGGAACTCCTATCTGGGTCCCAGATTATGTGTTGGGTCAATGATTCAAACAATATCCATCAAATAGTAACTGAACATCTACTCTATCAGGCACTGCTCTTGGCTCAGGAGATACAATGTCTACCCTCATAGAATTTATATTCTTGTGAGTGAGACTGATGATATTGTACCTACATACTATATGTAGTAAATTAGGTGGTCATAAGGACTATGGAGAAAATCAATGCAGGCAAGGAAGTTAAAATGTGTTTGTGGATAGAGATGAGGGTTATAATTTTAAACTGCATGGTCAGGGAAGTCCACACTGAGAAGGGGACATCTGTGCAAAGAGCTGATGGAAGTAGAGTGAGAAACAACCACTGTGGGTAGTTGTTGGAAGAGCACTCCAGGCAGAATGAAACACAACTGCAGAAGCCAGAGGTAGAAGGCACGAGGGGGCTCTCATAGATGGAATGAAGAGAGCAATAGGAAATGAGGTCAGAGAGGTGAATGAGATCATGCCAGGCTCTGCAGGCCATTTTATCATTGGCTTTCACTCCAAGAAAGATGGCCTGTTTGAGGGTTTTAAAGAAATAAATAACATGGTCTCTGGAAGATGCATCAAGAATAAATTTTGGAGGGCATGGGGAAAATGAAACCGGTTAAGAGGCAGTTGTAATATCTCAGGCAAGAGTTGCTTGGACCAGAGTGGTAGCTGCAGAAGAGATGAGAAATGGTAGAGTGGACAAGATCTGCTGAGTATTAGATGTGAGAATGTGAGGGAAGATCTCAGTCATTGAAGATAGAGGATAGAGTATGAGCTGGGTAGACTTTTTGGATACCACTAACAATCCAGTATGGGGTGACTGTCAGTCATGACAGTTATGTCAATTGCTGTGTCAAGACTAAGGTAATGGGGTATAATGTAGGAGAGGCCCAGGATTCCCAGAACCTTAGGTCTAGACACTTGGATAAAGACTCCATTTGCACACTGATATGATGAAACCTCTTCCCCTTGTGGGCTATAAGAACTCAGAGCTCTGACCACCCAATGCTGGAGCTTGGTTGCACCATGGGTCACACTCAGAGCCCTGACAGATGCCTGCTGCTACTGCAGCCACTTGGCTTGAGACCAACGCATTCTCCTTTACCTGCAGACATGCTAGTGACAGGGACTTTATGCCAGATGCTCGCTCTGCTTGCTTCTATTGCACACACTCCCCATTTCTGTGTATAACCTGTACATGACACTACTGGCTTGTTGGGGAGGTCTCCCCTAATAAACCTGGTATAGTGGGAAGCCAAAATTGTGTGAGAGACTCCTTCCAGGGATGCTGCCTTGCTCATGACAGATGGGGACTGTACAGAGAAGCAGGGTTTGGAGGAAAATATCAGAAACTCAGTTTTTAAACATGTGAATTTGAGATGCTAATTAGATGTCCAAGTGGAGATGTCAAAATGGGTCTGGAGCTCACAATATAGTTCTGAACTGGAGAAATGAATTTATAAGTCATTAAAATATGCCATTTAAAGCCATTGAGTGAAATGAGTGAGATTGAGTGAGATTGAGTGAAATAAGTGAGATTGAGTGAAATTATCAAAGAATAAATATAGCTGAGAAGAATAGTGAGCTCTGAGCACCCTGTCATATATATAAATACTTGCTGTATTTTTGCACCTGTATGTGCCAAGCATTTCAGAATAAACATCCCAAATTCAGAACTGTCTCTCCTGCTTTATTCTCTACTTTTGTATATAGAACCACCATTTTTGATAGGACAGAGAAATAAAAACTAAGATGAAAGAGTAAGCTGTTACATAGATTTAAGTTCTTATATAAGAATTAAAAATCTTACCTGACCAAGTGGTAGTGCAGTGGCTAGAGTGTTGGACTGGGACACAGAGGACCCAAGTTCAAAACCCTGAGGTTGCTGGCTTGAGCCTGGGCTCACCAGCTTGAGCGTGGGGTTGCTGGCTTGAGCGTGGGATCATAGACATATTCCCAATGGTTGCTGGCTTGAGCCCAGAGGTTTCTGGCTTAAAGCCCAAGCTTCTTAGCTTGAGCCCAAGGTCACTGGCTTGAGCAAGGAGTCACTTGCTCTGCTGTAGGCCCCCAGTTAAGGCACATATGAGAAAGCAATCAATGAACTAGGGAGCTGCAATGAAGAATTGATGCTTCTCATCTCTCTCCCTTCCTGTCTGTCTTCCCTATCTGTTCCCCTCTGTTTCTATGTCACAAAAAAAAGAGAGAAAGAATTAAAATCGTGCAGCAAATTTACCTTTTTCCTTTGAGCTTCCTGGCAGCCAAAGAATGAATACTGCTTATCATAAAGCCTTGTTTCCATTGTTACATTTTTCTTTTACTTTAAAATAACAAGCCACTAGCTTTTCCAAAGATTGCCTCCCACTCATATCTGCTCCTGTGGGTGTACATTACTGTGACTTTCTTCCATCTGTCCAACCACATTGCTTATTAGGTACAAACAAGCTTTTAGGTTTAGATCTTTCCAATTGTAACATAGTACCTAAAAGCTCTCCAAGTGGTTTAACGTTAAAGTGCTCATACACAAGGATACACACACACACACACACATCATAAATTTGAGGCCTCATGATGCCAAGATCTATTATTCATTGATTTACATGCTAATGTTGAGCAAAATATGATTGTTCTCCAAGAGCGTATATTTACTCTTCTATAAGGAAGATTTTACTTTATTTATCTAAAAAAGATTCAGTTTCTATTACTTCCGATTAGAATGCCTTTCTTTCTCTTTCTCTTTGTCTATCAATAGTTAACCTTTAAATTCATAACAGCTTCTTGTCCTTCAAAGTCATCTCAACTATTAGCTCCTCTAAGAAGTCTTCTCTACTATGTCAGGTGGACTGTGGTTATGTAGCATTCTATTTATAGCCCTATTATCATATTTCTACTCTAAACCCTTATTCATATGTCTCCTTCTCTGGATAGAAACTTTCTGGGGAGCAGGAAATCTGTATTTTTAACCTCTGATGCCTAGCAAGTAGCACAGTGACTGACATTAGGAGTCAGCTGATACATGTACATAAAAAAATTAATTAACGCCCTTTGCAAATAAAAGAGCCTTATTACCACACTGAAAAATTAAGATGCTCTTGTTGTTGGATTGACCATAAATCCATATCATGTCAACTTTAAGTCCTAAATCACTTTCCAAGTTTTAGGGTCACCTAACACACAGCTTCAGGTTTTGGTTGGCTTTGTGGGAGAGTGACATTTTCATTATTTTTATAGCCAACTCTTGTCTAGCATCATGTTAATGGAAGTTTCCTTTAGGGATTTTACTTAGATCATTATTATTTGTCAAAGCATATATATTCTGTCGCCTCATAATTTGATTGCCTAGTATGTACAGGCACTGTCTCAGATACTGTACTTATTTAAGCATCAAGGCAGTCTTGAAATTTACGGTTAATATTGTTATTAGGTGTAGTTATGGGTTGAATTGTGTCCTACCCCATGTTGAGGTCCTAACCCCCAATACCTTAGAAAGTTATCTTATTTGGAGATAGGTTCCTTATTGGAGGCCATCAAATTAAAATGAGGTCATTAGGGTGAACCCTAATCCAAAGTGACTGGTATCCTTACAAAATGGAGAAATTTGGAGATTTGACATACATAATAATGGAAAGACAATGGGAAGAGATATGGGGAGAAGATGTCCTCCAGCAAGGTAAGAAGAGAGACCTAGAAGAGATCCTTCTCCTGGTGTCCTCAGAAGGAAACAGCTCTGCTGGCAACTTGGTTTTGAACCTCTAGCTTCTAGAACTGTACGACAATAAATTTCTCTTGTTTAAGCCACGCAGACTGTGGTACTTTGTTACAACAGCCCTAGAAGATGAATATGGACATAGATTAATTTTCTCAATGACAAACAGAATAGACTGATCCTAGGGTTGACTGGTTCCAAAGACCTCCTTTTACTGTGAAATATGTTCTTTGACAGTTCAAACTTTGGGTGAGAGGTGTAACAGTGTGAACCTAAGTTACTGAATTTCCCTTAATGAACATACTTTGGATCATTTGCCCATTGAGTTAACTAATCCTTCTTTGCAATGATATAAATATTTATTTTGTACTACTTCTAGGGAGAGTGAAGTCTATAAATCTATTTCTTGCTGTGACAAGTCCTAATTCTTTTATTTGTACCTGTTTAGTGAATGAAGAATAAGGCAGGAAGGGTACACTTGGAGAATGTGGGAATAATCTCTTGGCTTTAAATTCAGTCCATATACTGAAGACTCCTAAATTTAAATCTCTAGCTTGTCCTTTTCCTCTGAACTTGAGACCTAAATATACAACTGTTCATTGATGTTTCCACTTGGATGCCTAATAGTATCTTAAAGTAAGCCTGGCTAAATATGAGCTTCTAATGTCCCCATCCACTCCCACACCTGACTTGCTCTACTCATAGCACCCCAATTCTCATTGATGAGAACCCCATTCTTCCAGTTGCATAAGGAAAAAATTTCAGTATTCTTGATTTTCTTCTCACACATTGTGTTGGGTTGGTCCATAAAGCCTACTGATTCTACTTTCAAAAGTTACCAAGAATTCCACCTTTTACTATGACTTCTGTCACTATTCTGGGCCCAAATCCCATCATCTCTTATCTGGATTGTTGCAGGAGCTTCCTAGCTGTTGTACCCACTCCTGCCATAACCAACTATAGAATGATCCTATAAAAACAGATGTCATATCACAGAACAGTACTCCACTGGTTTCTAAACCCATCCAGAGGAAAAAGCGAACTCTTGTCTAGCATCATGTTAATGGAAGTTTCCTTTAGGGATTTTACTTAGATAATTATTATTTGTCAAAGCATATATTCTGTCGCCTCATAATTTGATTGCCTAGTATGTACAGGCACTGTCTCAGATACTGTACTTATTTAAGCATCAAGGCAGTCTTAAAATTTACAGTTAATATTGTTATTAGGTGTTATTATGGGTTGAATTGTGTCCTACCCCATGTTGAGGTCCTAACCCCCAGTACCTTAGAAAGTTATCTTATCTGGAGATAGGTAAAGTTCTTACCCTGCAATTTTCTGGCCCCTATTACTTCTCTTACATCTTCTAGTATTCTCTCCCTTGGTCTGCTCTAGCCAAGCTTACCTCCTTGCTATTCCTGGAACAAGTCACACACACACTATTTCCCCAAAACCTTTCTGCATGCTAAGATCCTCTCTCCCCAGATATCTGTATGACTATCTCACTTTGTTCAATTCCATACTCAAAAGTCATCTTCCTTCTCCTTGCCTTTTTTCCTCCTTTAGCAAACTAGCACATGACTTCTTAAAACTTATTTATCTCAAAGACTGTAATTCCACGAAGTGTCTTTTCTTTTCTTATTGCTGCCTTGTAAATTTTGGCCAAATAGCACTAATATGTCCTAGTTAGAGAGAGAACATTAAACTCTCCTCTTCTTCCTTCTGGATTTGCAATAACGCTATGAGAATATGCTCCTTTATAATTTGAACCACTACGTTCTCAGGCTCTGTTTTTCTTCATTTCCTTTCCTTCCGACAGAAGGCTTATTTCCAAACTCTCTTTCATTCACTCCATTCCCCCAACTGCAAACACATGCTGGAACACCTTTATGTAAATATTAAAACATTCAGACAAATGCCTCATTTCACCAGTTCCTGGCAGCTGCATTATGTGAAGTATGAGATCATTCATAAACTTGATATTAATTTTGTGAGGCAAGAACTTCTTGAATCAAACTGGTTTTTTTTTAAAGAAAGATTTAACCACATTTGATGGTGACAGACATTATTAAAGGACAAAGGATGAACAAATGAATGAAATAAGTATCTACCTTTGTGCTACTGTTGCGTGACTGAGGATTATCAATCCTGGACATAGGAATCATTTTATTCATCTTGGATCCTAGCATGTAATATAGTACCTGACTCCTAAAATGCATTTAGTATTTGAAAGCATGAAGGGCTTCTCTTAGTTCAAAATGGCTTTTATTATCTTGGTTCTCATATCTCTGTCATTACTATTATGCCAAACCCATGTACCTTCTTGAGTTTGTCTGGCCATAGTTTTGAGTTTGATACTACAGTTACGATCCAGAAACATTAATACACTGCAACAGCATCCTTCCAGATTGTAGAAGGGGTTTTCCCGTCTTCACCGTAGGAAGGTTTGTTGAGCTCCTGGTGGCAGTGGCAGAGATGTGATGCTCTGCACGTTCCAGATCCCTCATGTTGCTTTTAGGCATGACTTAATAACACCTTGCTTGATGTCTTGAATCCCCAGCCTTTTTTTTTTTCTTCCTGGGGCTTCTCTGTTTCTACAGAGGTGGTAGACACTGCTGGAAGCTGCAGGCTGCAGGTGGACAGTTGGGAAGCGCTATTGGCTCCCTTTTACTTGCTGGCTCAGCTCAGGCGTGGATAATGCCATTGTTGTTAAGGGATCTGGCTTCCCTGGCAGCTGCCTGGAAAGGCAGGTGGCACGAATCAAAACTACAGAGGAGTTCACATCTCCTGCAGTAACCTTTTACTGATGGATCCAGGGTCTCCATTGCTCTCCCTTTCTGTTCCCAAACACCATGCTCTCCCAAGTCCTTTATGGAGACATCACACGAGACTGAGAAGCCAGCACTCTTTTTTTGCAAGTGGTGGCCAGCGTACTATCTCATCTTCTTTTTTTCTACCTCCTTCCCTCCCTCATTTCTTCTTTCTCTTCACCCTGTTTCCCTGTACTTCCTAAGGAATTGTTATATAAGCCTTTACCTCAGGTCCTGTTTTCTTGGGATCCTAGATTAATATATTACCCTTTACTGTCCCCTCAGGCATATGCCTCTGTAAAGATTTTTATGTACTTTTGTTGTATGTACTCTTACATATTTTTCTTGTAGTCCTTTTTTTCCACTTTCCTCTTGCACACAGTTTTAACTGAAAACAAGCTCTTTTCCTTAACACCATCAAGGGCTTAGATAATAATTGCTATCTTTGCACCAGGAACTTTTATAATCATTTTTACCTCAAAATAACCTTGGCTAGGTAGTCCTACTTTTTTATAGAAGGGGAAACTGAGGTTAACATGTTTAGTAACTTGGCCAAAGTCACACGGTTAGTAAATGAGTGTATCAACTCCAGAACCCACATTCTTTTTAAAAATTTTATTAAATTTACTGGTGTGACATTGGTTAATAAGTTACTGTTTCAAGTGTACCATTCTATAATACATCATCTGTATGTTGTATCGTGTGTTTACTACTCAAATCAAGTCTCCTTCCATCACCATATATTTGACCCCCTTTATCGTCTTCAACCCTCCCCACCTGCCTTTCCCTCTGGTAACCACCATACTTTATTCGGTATGTTTTTTTGTTCATCTCCTTTGTTCACTTCTGCTTTCTTTCCCACATGAGTAAAACCATATGGTTCTTGAACTTTCCCACCTGACTTATTTTAACATGATACTCTCAAAATCTATCCATGTTGTCATAAATTGCAGCATTTCACCTTTTCTTATGGCTGAGATGTATTCCATTGTACTCCTTTAGCACTTATCAGGTATTATTTGATAAACAATATTCGTCAAACACCTCAAGCATTAACAGAGCAAACATCCTATGACCAACAAGCCCATTGACTACTTTGGCTTTGGTGAGAAAAGCTGACTTCCTTTTGCGCTGCTGCGTAGCTTTTAAAAAACCTGTTAATAAGTTAAACATTCTTAGTTTTTGATTTCCTACTCTGGATGTAGGACACCTTTTAAAAAACTTCCTTAACTCACCAAAAGATGTGAAGATGAGGATTACCATCTTAGCTAAACCAGTTGAGGGCTATCCCATTGCCTTTAGAGAGAAAGAAACTTGCTAATGAGTTACTTCCACTGAATCACTTTTTTCCTTAGTGCTTTAATGAACTTAACAATTTGAAGAACGTATTCATAAGCTGAAGCTTCATGCACTGTTTGGATAATATCACTTTGGACAAGTTCTCTGGACCTCGATTCCTAAGCAAGTTTGTGTGGGAGTTAGTGGAGAAACAATGTGATTGGTACTCAACCGGCTTCCAGCAAAGTGAGCTCTTTGCGTTTCTCCAAGAGGCGTGATAAGCAAATGAAACTGGTTCTCCGATGGTGCTCGGTCAGACCCCGACATCCCAGGGGTGCAGAGTGGAAGCCAAGAAATTCTACTTGCAAACCGCCCTTTGGGTCAAAGGCGGGTGGAGGGCGTGCGGGACTTAGGTAGAAGTCCCACTCGGTTAACCACGGCCGGAATTCCCCACTCCCCTACCTCCATCCCAGCTCGTCTCACGGCCCCCACAACCCGCCGCGTCCGCCCGCGCAGTGACGTCACCGCGCGGGTGCGAGTGGCACGGACGCACCGCCCACGGAGTGGAAGCCGGAAGCTGGAAGAGCCGCGTTGCACGGCGTCCGGAACCGCGGAAGCGGGCGTGTTTAGCGCACCTGCGGAAAGGCGGTGGGAGACAGCGGGCATGCGCGAGGCTGCTGTGCGGCGCATGCGCGCGGCTGGCCTCGCCCGCTGGAGGAGATCCGGTTCTCCCGGTTGGAGTGGGTGGAGTGTCGTGGGCTGTCCTAGGTGCTGGGGAGTAGAGGGATAAGAAGGAGATGGGGAGCCCGCCTGTTGGGAAGGGCGGGTTTGCTTCTGGGATGGGGAGGGCCCGAGTGGATGAATCCTGCTGTGCATCTGTGCTGGCCGATCCCCACGGAGCTAGGGAATTATTTATGGGAAGATGAACTCAAACCACCACGCCAAGTGTGATAAGTTTATTCTGAGCCTGGTACACTCGGAATACACGCCTGGAACCTAGGTCCAGTTCTCCCCAAGGGATGACAACGTACCTGAGTGCTAGGCACCGCACAAAGGCTGATCTATTATTTCACTCTCCTGCCGCCGCCAACAACCTTGTGGGGCAGGCGTTATTTCATGATCCCTAATTTCCTCTCTGTAAACTGAGGACAGATGAACTTTTATACAGTTAACACCTCTGAAAATGGGTGCAGTTGCCATTTCCACCAGGTTTTTCTGATTCAAAAATTCATAGCTGCCCACCGGGCAGCTGAAGTCATGAACAAGTGAAAATCAGACAAGATCTGTAAATATATAAATGGCAAACCGTGAACTTTTGATGTTTAGAGGTATAAACCAGGCTGTAGGAGACGGGTGGGTGGCATGAAAAAGGGGCTGAAAGTATATTTAGAAAGCTATTTGGCAAGAGGAAAGGAGAAAATAAAGCTTTTGGGAAGCAAGGAAAGGAAATCAAAGGCTTGGAAGTGCTGGAGAGGAAACCTGAGAAGGCAAACCATTGCCTTAAAGGGAACCTTTTCTGTTCGGCTTGCAAATACCTGTAATTCCAGAGATAGGCTTGTCTTCCAAAGCAATGGACTTTCTCTTTTATGTACTAATGTTTATGCTAGGTGCACAGTGATACCCCTCTTCAGCAAGAAGACCCATTCTGGCCACTGATTTCAGAGTTGGAAACTTCTCTACCGGTGACAAAGATGAAACGAGATGGAGAGTTTATTGCTGGATCCTAGCTTGTCTGAGAGAGGTTTCTTCAGCGCTTGCAGATTCACTGTCATCTCTATAGCTACAGCGGTGAGAGGAATAAACACTTAACCCCAAATCCAATATCCTTTTTAGTGTCAACATTTCTTAGTGTCAAAGAAAGAAAGAAAAAACCCACATCATGTTTGTTTAAAGAAGGTTAAGGTTTTATATTGCTGTTATTGCTATAACACAGCTTATCTATCCAATTGAGCAACTGATTACTACCTTGTATAAGCCTCTTAATTGTTTAATGGGTGTATTTTTATCTCCTAAGCAAGAGTGTAAGATTTCCCAGACAAGGACTGTGTTCTTTATTACTTCCCTAAGTACTGACTTAAATGATTTCTTTCTTTCTTTTGTGTGTGTGTGTGTGTGTGTGTGTGAAAGTACATATTTTAAATGACATTTTTGGGTATCTCTTATTACTGGTTGAAACCTTACTGCTCAGTAACCTGCCTGTCATATACTAGGCACTCAGTAAATATTAGATGATGAGATATTACCTTCTGGAGATGCTATTCGACATTTTCTTTGTATTTTCCTGTTTCTCCAGCAGAATTATCCCCTTTTGGTGGCCACCCAGCAAACGTGTGACTTAACTGCTGTGCTTTTCAGCAGGGGAAATATAATCTCCCTGTTGCTCTATAAAGAATTGCCACCTGAACATCATGTCCCCAAGAAGCCTGTCAAGAAATAATTGTTGATAGATTGATTAGCCTTAAAGCATTGCTTGATTCTTTTCTGAACTGTGCACAGTGGTGCTTCATTTGAGGTAGTTGAAGCCAAGTCAAGTCTGAACCACCTTTCTTCTGTCAGTCTACTAAGCTGACAGCTAAGTCTACAAGGGGTGACTTGGGGGTAGGAAGGAGACAAGTTCAAGCAAAGTTTGAATATTGGGGAGTCGGAGGCTAGAGCAAATCTCTTTCAATATTTCCATTCAATGGAGCTAAATCTATCCTGTCTCCCATTAATTAGCTGTGTATATGTATATGTGTGTGTAGGGGGTTCAAGTTATGTAACATTTCTGGGCCTTAATTTTCCCATTTGTACATAGGTTTGATAACAAGGATACGATCATCTAATCTTAAGAATTATGTGTAAATTTGTAAAGCGCTGGAACAGTGCCTAGCACATTGGCAAACATGTTAAGTATTTGATACATAAATAAAATGCTAGGCTGGGCTAACCTCCACTTCTGTATTGCTAGCCCTTCTGGAAGCCCCACCTATATTGAAATTCTGTTTCATAGATTGTATTTCCCTTACCCTTGTTAACGATGACCAAGTTTTCCGGAACCATGCAATTATGTTTGCTGCCATCTACATACAGGGCTGCAACCCTCCCAAACGATGTGGGATATCGGTACTCTTCCAGCGACCCCCTTGGTCTGCCCCACTCCCCCGCAACTGAGGTGCTGGGGTGAATGGGGGAGGGGGACTTGCCGGGTTTCCTTTCCACACCTCTCCCCCCTCCCCCCAACTTCCCAGCTCAGCTAAAGCGTTAGAAACAACCCCGCGACACTGCCGCCCTCCCGGGTACGCCCCCGGGGGCGGGGCTGGAGCGCCGCGCAGACGCAGTGCAGCAGCGCCGCGCCTGCGCCGATGAGGGACTGAAGGAGGCGGGGGATTGGTATGCGAGCGAGTGTGTGAGGGGAGGCGGCGTCGCGGGCGGCCGTGGTACTACGACAGGCGCGGGCCGGAGGGGGCGGGGGGATGCGCCGCGGCGGCGGCGGTGGCGGCGGCACGGGCGCTGGGGCTGCTGTTCGAGGCGCCAGAGCAGCGGATCCCGGTCTCGCTGCCGCAGCAGCGCGGCTGTCGCGCGCGGCCGGAGACGCCGTGCCTCTGTGCCCCTCACTTTTTTTTTAAGTAACCGGAACCAATGAACGCAGCGGGGACCCGGGCTCCGGAGGCCGCCGGTGCCGAGGGGACCGGGCTGGCGCCCGGCAGGAGCTCGCTTCTGAGGCGGCGGGGGCGGCCCGAGGAGTCGCAGGCGGCGGCGCCTGGTGGGGCGCGCGAGTGGCCGGCGGCCGGGGCGCCGCCGCGCTTCCTCCCGGGTCCCCCTCCGCGCCCGGCCTCGGGCTGGCTGCGGCGGCGGGGCTGGGCAGCGCTGCTGCTGCTGCTGCTGGGGCTGCTGGTGGCCCGCACGGCGGACGGATGCGAGCTGGTGGCCAGGAGGCGGGCGTCGGGCTCCGCCGCGGCAGCCGCCTCCTCTCCCGCCTCGGCGGCGCGCGACGGCCCGGAGCTCCTGACAGGTGAGGCCCGGGGGGCCGGCGGCTGCGGGACCCCCATCCTCGGGAGGGCCCCTGCCCGTGCCGGGCGCTCGCTGTCCGACGGCCCCGGCCAGTGCGCGATGCCGAGCCCGCGCCGGACGCCGGCGTGGTGGCCCGGGCACTGCTTGGTCGCGATCACCTCCACTCCCCCTCCACTCCGGATGCTTCCGCCGACCCCCCGACAGCCCGCTGCCGACGGAGCCGCTGGACGGCGCCGCCTCCGCCCGGCTGCCGGGCTCGGCTCTGCGGAGGCTCTCTTCCGTGCTGCGGAGCAGCCCGCGGGGTCTGCGGGGCACTGGGCCGATTTTTTTTTTTTTTTTTTTTAAAGCTGCTAGAAAGAAGTCAGCAGCGGCACTGCGGTATTGAGTCTGCCTGTGGTGCTGCTTTTGCACGGGCTGCTGGCAGCGAGTTTTCGGATTCAAAGCCCCGCTGAGCAGTGTCCCAGCAGAGGCTGCTGAAGGATTCTTTGAGAGCCATAATGCCTAGTGGCATTAGTGGTGCCTTGTTAGTATGAGGAATCTCTAAGTCGGATGTGTATGTTTTGAGCGGTGGGAGAAAGGCCCTTTTAAAAGATGGAAAGTGTTTGCTGGTGGGAGCATCACTGGGTGACAAAAGGGTGCCGAAAGCTCAGCCGGGTACTAGAAATGTACCTGTAATTTACCAAGTGCATGGTATTCCGGGGTTTGTATTTGAGCAGCACAGTTCTGATAGACGGCACCAACATCTTTTTAGTGTAGAATGTTCTCGATGTTATTGAAAAGTTGCAAACATGTTTGGTAAGGTTAGGTGGGAAATGGAATCTTTTTCAGTTTTCCAGAGTCATGTAGAACTGATAACGTTGTGGATTAAGTAATGATGTAAGGATCTTAAAGTGATTTCCTTTGGAAAAGCAGTGGAGCTCCAGTTTATTTTCTGTACTTAATTTTAAAAAGTAATCTGTAGGTTATGTGTATTAATTGCAAGACTAACAAGGAAAAAGTAAAGCAGAACAAGATGACATCATTAATTAAAGTGATAGTCCAACAGGCATCTAAAAGTTACTAACAGCTGCTCTGAGAAGTGCTCAGGAGCTATATTCTTTGGAGCAAAGCAACTATCTGGATTCTATGACGGATGTGTACTATTCTGGAGAGTAGGGCGTTGGTAAACTTGGCAAATTCTTTGGAAGTTGTAGTGTATAGAACATAAGGATCAGAATACTGTATTTAATTTGCTCGGCCCTGCAACAGATCAAGCCCTTTTCAATGGATCGTGAAACCTCAAACCTGTTACTAGGTAATCTGGATAAAATGATTACAGAATGATCAGTTTTAGGAGTATAGTATAGTTTGAGTGAGAGGACAGGTTGGATAGCTTTCTGCTTGATTAGGCTTTTTTCTCCAAATAAAAATGTGGTGAAGAACAGTGATTATTAAAAAAGTAGTAGTATAAAAATATAATGTGAAGGTTTAATGTCTCATGCAGGAATGGAGGGAGCAGAAATATTTGAGCTTCAAGAAGCTGTAAGAGTGTGACTGTTGGTTTTTTCAGCAGAAAAGTTAGATTATAATAATTGCTGATGTTTTACCAACATGTAGTTGGTAGGAGGGCACGTGATTCAGGAAATTTGGTATTTATTAACCATTAACAGTATATTGTATATGTAGATTATATCAAGGAAATTACTTCAGATGAAATTTTATTTTAATAAACTTTATAATCCCTTTGAAGATGTAAATTTCTCATATCTTAGTGGCATTGTAAAAAAGGAAGGCTGATTCTTACTAGATAAAAAATATGTCACACAGAATGAGTTTGTGCTGCAGTGCTTAAAAATAAGTTTACTAACATAATATTAACCCTGGAATTTATTTTTAATGTTCTTGTTCTTTCCCTTTGGTAGAATATAAATTTTTAGCAACTTAAACATGTCCATTTAAAGTTTAAGATAATCAAACTACAGTGTCCAAGTTAAAGTATGGTCATTTAAATAAGTTTATAATAGTACTGGTATCTGGGAAAAGGTAGATTGAAAGTCTGATAGAGAAAGAGCATATTAAAAATTTCTTTGAACTAACTGTATGGTCTGGTCTTTTCAGGGTTCTTTCCTATTCTTCCGATTGTATGAACAGCACCTTTTATGTTTCCCATTGCTGAATGTTGTGCTAAACCTAGGACATAGTGATTGGCAGTTGTACACTTAAAGAAGCAGACCTACAGACCGAACTTTAAAAATACTGTTATCGTATTCTAAGCAGTGTTAATGGATAGGCATGGAGTGGAGAGCATCAGTAATAAAAAACTAAGCTTCATAGGAATTTTGAAAATAAAAATTTCTTGAAAGAATTCTGAGAGAATTGTTCTCTGGCTCTGTATGTAATGATTAAGTTATCATTTAGCCGTGATTATTCTTACTATCTCTGAAAGTGACAGCCAAAATCACTTTATCTTCTCGCTTCTTCTGTACATTGGTATTTTATTTATTCGTTTTAAAGAGGAGAGAGACAGAGAGAAGGGGGGGAGGAGCAAGAAGCATCAACTCCCGTATGTGCCCTGACCAGGCAAGCCCAGGGTTTCGAACTGGCGACCTCAGCATTCCAGGTCGACACTTTATCCCACTGCGCCACCACAGGTCAGGCTGTAGATTGGTATTTTAAATACTGACCTTTACAAACTTCATTAGAGTTTGCATCTTACTAATAAAAACCATTCTTTTCCACTGGATTTTGCCTCTCAGAAGTTTTACTTTAGACATTAAGTGTATTTTAAGAATAAATTGCCTTTAAATCATCTATTGCATACTTAGTTTTGAGCAAGTAAGTGTTCTTATAAACCAGGGGTCCCCAAACTACAGCCCGCGGGCCGCATGTGGCCCCCTGAGGCCATTTATCAGGCCCCCACTGCACTTCCTGAAGGGGCACCTCTTTCATTGGTGGTCAGTGAGAGGAGCACATTGACCATCTCATTAGCCAAAAGCAGGCCCATAGTTCCTATTGAAATATTGGTCAGTTTGTTGATTTAAATTTACTTTTTCTTTATTTTAAATATAGTATTTGTTCCCGTTTTGTTTTTTTTACTTTAAAATAAGATATATGCAGTGTGCATAGGGATTTGTTCATAGTTTTTTTTTTTATAGTCTTGCCCTCCAACGGTCTGAGGGACAGTGAACTGGCCTCCTGTGAAAAAAGTTTGGGGACCCCTGTTATAGACTATGACAGATCATCAAAATAAACAGACCTGCTGTCATAATGAATATCTGTTTGTGTTTCCTTTATTTTTTATGTTACTTTTTCAGGAATTAGTGTGAAAATATTTTGATAAGGTCAAACCAATATTTTTAATGCTGTATAGTAAGGGCTTAAGTTATATATATATATATATATTAGGGTTCTTTCTTTGAAAGTAAATTGGAATTTAAAGCATATTAGGGATTGGTGATTAAAAGCTTGTTGATTGTGATGTAAAGCAGAGCTTTAGTAATTTAAAACATTATATTTGTTTCTTTTTTGTCTAACAGATTTAGAATCAGTGAGTTGAACCCAGCTGGGACTAATTGATCATATCAGATATGGTCCCTAAGAAATAGTTTATGAAAGGGCAATGAACATATATCTATATACACAAATACATAAATATATCACATATATAGAACACAATCTTTTACTATTTAAAATATGCAGAATAATTAAAACATTTTCTTATATGGAATTGTTCCATATATTTTTGTGTTTTTGTATTTTTCCGAAGTGAGAAGTGGGGAGGCAGAGAGACAGACTCCTGCATGCGCCTGGCTGTGATCCACCTGGCATGCCCATCAGGAGGCGATGCTCAGCGCATCTGGGCCATTGCTCCATTGCAACTAGAGCCATTCTAGCGCCTGAGGCCAACTTTGGAGCCATCCTCAGTTCCCTGGGCCAACCGGGCCAACTTGGCTCCAATGGAGCGTTGGCTGTGGGAGAGATGGAGAGAAAGGAGAGGGCGAAGGGTGGAGAAGCAGATCGGCACTTCTCCTGTGTGCCCTGGCTGGGAATTGAACCCGGGACTACCACATGCTGGGCCACCGCTCTACCGCTGAGCCAACCAGCCAGGGCCTGTTCCATTATTTTTTAAAACAAGTTTTAATTTTGGAAATATTTGCTTCTATCATTTTTTAAATGAATGAACGCAACCTTTAATACCTATATAAAGGTTTTAACTATAATTTCACAAACATTTTAAAATTTTGGAAGTACATATTGAAATTTCAATGAAAATTTAAAATAGTTCTGTTTAGTTTGAAAGAAGTTTAGGAGAGCTGCTCTAGTGTTAAGTGCATCTGTGTTGTGGGGTTTTCATTAATTTAGATGAAAATATCTCAGGTGAACATGATTGTCACAAAATTTTAAGCTTCACTTTTAATTATCTCATTTTGTATCTCTAGTATTTACTCAACAAATGTCATTTTTTAATGATAGTTTCTTGAATATAGTTTATATATGTTGGTTTGAGGAATGTTTTACAATGATTGCATTTGTTAATGTTTAGAATGTGACAATGGTTAAACTCAGTGTAGTAGTTCATCTAGTACCAGTGAACCGGTTTTTCTTTTTTGTGTGAAGTTGCTCTTTCTGAATTTAGCTTACGATTTCCTGAAGCTGCCTTTTGATGGCTAGGTTTTCTGCTTGCTGTATCCTCTTTTTCCTTCCCTATAGTTATCGTCATCAGTCCCTTTATCAGTTTTTGGTCATTGTTGTAGATTTTTTTGGGTTTTTTTGCTATTGCTAATTACAAGATTAAAGATTCTACTTTTCCATTTTGATCTAGCCTATTGTGAACATCTAAGAATTAGTCGGGCTCTTGTTGGTCTGGAAACCTTGTATCTCTTGGTACTCTTCTTGAAAATCCCGTGGCAGAACTGATTGGTCTCTGTTGGGAATCCCCTGGCACAGGAATAACTCAGAGGGCCAGTTGGAAAAGTGGATTAGGATTTAGTGTAATTTAACAATAGGAGGATCCACACGGGAATTCTTTAATTTGCTAAAGGCTTGCTTTGAATACTTACTAATGTTTTTAGATTAATTTAGACTTTTAAGTAACTGTATCAAGCATTTTGGATATTGGCCTTCTTATGAAAATAATGCAGTGTGAAACACTTTCAAAATGATGCTTTGGGATCTCTGTTATGGTAGCTAAAGTCTGAACTGGTTAAGCTACTGTTAAACAGCTAATAATATGATAAGCAAGCCATTTCTGATATTCACTAGAATTTGGACCTTATTAAGAGCTACCTAGGAGATTAAGTCTGAATTGATCAGATTTCATTACCCAAGAAATTGTTAAGCCAATGGAGAATATTACATGGGCTAGAATGCAAAAATGAGTTAAGACATGGGTCTGCCGAATAATACATCTATTTATTAAATTATTCCTAGCTGTCGGTATTATGTTAAGTGTTTTATACACATCACTGTTTTTGATTCTGACCTTAACCTATCTTTATAGCTGCTATCTTCATAGAAGAGATGAGGAAGCTGATGCAGGATGATTCTTAAATAACTTGCACAAGATCATACTTAGTAAATAGCAGCGTCAGATGTTGACTTGAGTTTCTGGTTCCAAAGCCTTGACTCTTAACTGATATGTTATATGCATCCTTATACACACAACTAAACACAATAATGAGACAGGCTAGCTTGGTACCATAATGAATTGCAAAATTTTGGGGAAAGGATAGCTATTAGGGAATATTACTTGGAGGAAGGTAGGGATTAAGCTGGTCCTTGATGTATAGATAAGACTTCTTATGGAGATGAGAGAGGCATATGTAAGAATAAGGAGTAGCCTGACCGGGCGGTGGTGCAGTTAATAGAGCGTTGAACTGGGATGCGGAGGACCCAGGTTCGAGACCCCGAGGTCGCCAGTTTGAGCACAGGCTCATCTGGTTTGAGCAAAGCTCACCAGCTTGGATCCAGGGTCGCTGGCTTGAGCAAGGGGTTACTTGGTCTGCTGAAGGCCCACGGTCAAGGCACATATGAAAAAGCAATCAGTGAACAACTAAGGTGTCGCAACGAAAAACTGATGATTGATGGTTCTCATCTCTCTTTGTTCCTGCCTGTCTGTCCCTATCTGTCCCTCTCTCTGTCTCTGTAAAAAAAAAAAGGAGTAAATTAATATATATATATATTTTTTAACTGAGTACAGGGTATATGTAGAATAGTGGAGAATGCAAGGAGAAAGTTCAAGTCAAATTATCAAAGGCTTTTCTAGTTTCTAATTTATTCCCTATATATTGAACTGTCATCACAGCTGTAACTGGGGTACTGAGTATAGAAAACTACAGGAAAATTCTGACACTTTTTTTTTTCCTAGCCATTTCACTAATTATTTGGGAAACAAACATTAAATAATTCAATTGATAGTAATTTAAAACATTTAACAATATTTTTATTTGCCAATACTAAACATGCATATGTTATAGAGAATATAAATTTAATTTTTAAGGTAAAACAAAAGGCTTGACAGGATATTGTGACATGTCAGAGCGTTTTGTTGATAATCTTAGAGTTCGAAACCCATTATCCTGTCAGGTTGAGCAGTCCTGTGGTTTTTGAACATGGGAGTGTCATGACCTCTGTGTTTGAGAAGTCTGGGTAGATGGGAGTGAGGAGATAACAGATGAAGACAAGAGGCCAGTTGGGAAGCCATACAGAAGTAGAGTTTTTGAGAACTTAAATTATGCATTGGCAATGATAATGTTTAGAGGAAACTATAAAATTTTACTGTTGGATTAGAAAGGAATTTGATTAGAGAAAACTACAGAAACAAAATTTACCTTTTAATTTTAAACACCTAGAATTTGTAGAATGACTTAAATTGGTACAAGTCCTTGAAAATATGCAAGAAGAAACATGGTTGTGGTGTCTTTTTAATTTCAAGTGTGCCTATTTAATATAAAAATTACTTTTGTGTGTAATTGAACTTATGTGATGTTTTGCAAAGTTGTTTATATAGAGCTTTATAGTACTCCACATTTTAAAAAAGCATGTTTATTCCTTAACAAAGGATACCAGTTTCCTCATTTAACTATTATAATGCATCAGAGTTCCCCTGTGTCCCCCCTCCCCCCCTTTGGAGAACAATGTGTCAGAGTACTGGCGTATTATTGTATTTGTTTTAAAATTAACTTTTGAATTTCATTGTGTGCATATCTAGCTTGTTCTGTAGAGGATCTAATTGATTTGTTCTTTTCCTTATCCTTTTAGATCTTTATATTAGTAGGTTTTAGGTATTTAATCCTTCTTGACACTTTCTAATCCTGCCTTCAGTAACTATTCTCCTTGACTGGTTTTATTGTTGCTGATTTTAAGGGTGGTTCTCTCCTCAGTCTAGTGTTCTTCTAGTCTAGCTGAACATTTCCTCCTCAGAGAACTTCATTACTAGGAAAGTTCGAAATTGGGATAGGGAACCCCAAGCCAATGATTGACTTGACTTTTGGCTCTATTCCATTTGGCCCTTGAAGTGATACCGTGTAACCATCATGGCTGCAGTCCTGAGAGTAATTTCCTTTGTTCAAGGCTTTCTCAGCCATATTGTCTAAAGCGCAACAGCTTTAAGATTAAGGCTAAAATTAGTTTTATAATGTTTAATAATGGCTTATTCAGTGTTTTTTAAGAGATAGGTAACCCCCTCCCCCACATTCTACCTTCTTTCAAGACTAGGGAACCATATAGTATGAGAAAGAACAGTTTACTTGGACTGACATTCATCTCAGAACACATGTGCTTATATCTGTCTCACTGTTTCTTGCAAGTGCATTTGTCTTTACGTGTGCTTATGCATTTTGACCTCTGTGTAATTTAGGTGCTCTCTTTAATTTCCTAGTCATTTTTGCTTTCTTCTTCTCTTTGATCTTCCTAAACTTGCCACTATAGGGAATGGAAACTCTTCAAAAACTTAATTTACAGAATTAAGTACTGATTTTTTAATTTTAAAAATACTTGAGCCCTAGCCAGATAGCTAGGTTGGTTAGAGCATCATCTCTGCACAGAGTTTGCTGGTTCAATCTCTGGTCGGGGCACATACAGGAACAGATTGATGTTCCTGTCTTTCTCTTTCCCTTCCTCTCTCTCTAAAACCAATAAAACAAAACAAAATTCTTGAAATAAATATTATAAATACGTGATTAAAATTATTAAGCTACCTCATCACAAACCCCTACAGTAATGGAAGTGATTTATAGTAGTTTCTTAAATGATTCTCAAGAAGTGGAAAAGGTTGTTTAAACCTTTATTTGCAATTTTTACCTGCTATTCAACACACTGTAAATTTCACAGGTCTATGTTATTGTGCTCATGTTTTCTTTCCACTACTGTTTTTCTTCTCCTTTAAAATATAGCTGATGTTGAGTAATAGATAATCTTAATGCTGTTGTTCTTCTTTCTCCCTACTCTCCAGCGATAAACCTCTAACTTATCCATGAATGACAAGTTTGTAATTTTCCTTTGTTTCCATACTGTGTGTCATCTTCAGAAGTTCTTTCTACTGTTATAGACTGTGTTAATCCATGATATTTCTTTCTGCTGTGTTTCTGAGTACCAAATTTTTAAAAATTCTGCTTTAAGTTCCCCTTTGCTATCTTTTGAATTTGCTTTTTAGTGTACCCTATGATGTGCACTCAGTGTTTGGATCTAGGTATGTTGAAATGGATCCGAAAAAGAACTACAGAGCATAATCTAAGAGTGAAAAAGTCTGATTTCAGTGAACTTGTGTGTATTCATGTGTTACTTTTAAGCATTATGAAGTGACTGTTTTGTGCCAGACATGATGTAAGGAATTGGGTATATAAAGATGCTGAAATTGACCATTTTTATCATAGTAAGAACAATATAAGCTTGAAAATTACCTGAAAGTGTATTGCACTATCTAAAAAAGGTCTAAATAATTGTATTTGTTTTTTAAAAGGGAACACTGTGATAGCTTATCATATTTCCACATGTATAAGATGCACCCTTTCTTGAAAAATTTGGGATAAAAAAACTGGGTGCATCTTATACAGTGGTTGTAGATTTTTTTACTTGTAATTCCTGCTTTTTTGCACAGATGAGGAGTTGTATGAATTTTATGATGAATAAAACTTGAGTCCAATAGCTTTATGTAATATAATTTTTTTTTTAAATTTTGGGCCCCCAAATTAAGGTGCGTCTTATACATGGGGAAATATGGTATTTAATAGCATTCCTGCATTTATTAAAAATATATATTGGAATATTTACTAGGAGTTTCTGTTATATATTTCCAATATTAAAAATAAGCCCTCCTTCTCCTGTCTTTGGAACAAGCTGGGGTATAAATAAATATAGGGTTTTTGTTGTTGTTGTTTTCTTTTTTTGTATCCCTTATAGTCTTCATTCACTAACAAGCAAACACACAAATGAAAAACCTAAGTAAATGAAAAACCTCAGTAACTGTTACGTGCCAGTCATTAGGCGTTTGGAAATTTCAAATTAATATAAAGATACTGACCCTGCCTTGTATTCCAGGAGCAGATATACCCACGTAAAGGGTGATGATACATTGTGTTGCAGGTGTATGGGGCATAAAGGTGTGTGCTGTATTTAATAGAATTACAAAGATGGAGTTCCTAACTTTGGTGTAAAGAGGTGAGTTATTAATGAAGAATTTCTCCCCAGAGTAGTGATATTCATTGGACTCTGTAATGATTTGTCAGATAAGGTAAAGTATAGTGGTATAGAGTGGAAGCTGAGTGAGGTGTGGCATTTATCAAAGACACTGGCATTTGAGAATGCTGGATGGAGACTGAATTACCAAATAAGGCAGTCAATGGTTAGCCTGCTTGTAGGGCTACCAACATTCATATTTGCATGTAGGATTCAAATTTATGTGAAGTATTTGTATATTTTATCTCATTTGACCCTTAGAGAATCTTGTGAGGGTATTACCATCCCTTTATATAATAAGGTTACTATATATAATGGAGATTTAGGATTTCTCTTAAATAGTTTATACCTTAAAAATTCTCCAGTGCCGTGGATATTTATAAAAAAGCACAAGGTGTAATCAGAGTTGAATTAGGAAATGAGCTGGAGAAGTAGCAGAATTAAACTTTCAGATTAATCTTAATTTCTAAATTTTTATTGTCTAAAGAACCTCATGAGTCATGAGTTCCTTCTTCAGTTACTGTTGGCAAATAACCAGTTTTTCTTTTTTAAAATTTTGCTATTAAATATTCTGAGATCTTAAAAAAAGAGTCATTTAAATTATATATATTCCAGGGCTTAAGACAACTTAAAAATCTTTTTGTGTGTGTGTGTGTGTGTGTGTGTGTGTGTGTGACAGAGCCGAGAGAGGCAGAGAGAGGGACAAATAGAGACAGGCAGGAAGGGAGGGAGAGAGATGAGAGGCATCAAGTCTTTGTTGTGGCTCCTTTAGCCTCCTTAGTTGTTCAGTGATTGTATTCTCATATGTGTCTTGACAGGGATGGGAGGGGAGAGGTACAGCGACCTTGGGCTCAAGCCAGTGACCATGGGATCTTGTCTATGAACCCACGCTCAAGCTAGTGACCCTGCAGTCAAGCCAGTGACTGCGGGGTTTCTAACTTGGGTCCCCTGCATCACAGTTCAATGCTTTATCTACTGCAGCACCGCCTGGTCAGGCTGAAAAAATATATTTTTAATTGATTGATTTTAGAGAGAAAGAGGAAGGGTGTGGAGAGAGACATTGATTTGTTGTTACACTTATTTATGCATTGATTGATTGATCCTTTTATGTGCCCTGATCAGGACTGAACCCACCACCTTGACATATTGGGACAGCACTCTAATTAACCGAGCTACCTGGCCAGGGCAAGACAATGACTTTTTAAAAAATGTTGTCAACAAGTGGGAAATTACTATTTGTGTTTGTTTTCCATGAATATTCCTTAAGGATGGACTGTAATCTTTAAGAAACGTAGCATATTCTATCTTGAACTTTTATCTGGGCCGTAAGTCTGTTGCCACTTTGGTACAGTGTGATAAAGAGTCTAGCCTCTCGACCTGAGCAGTATTTCCTGGGCTTGAGTCCCAGTCTGACAGTGGTTTTATAATTTTGAGTAGATAATTTAATCTCTTAGTGCCTAAATTTTCTTATCTCTGAAAGGGATTTGAAGTATGAGTGACTTAATCTATGTAGAGTACTTAGAACAGTCTGACAAGTGTTAGTGTTCAATTATTGTTGATTTAAAAAAATCTATAGATATAGATGTAGGATAATTGTATAAATTTGCTGTTGTATTGAGAATTAATGTTAAGATGTTTTATATTGCATTTTAAAAAGTATGAAGATACAGTTTTAGTCATTTTTGTGATCTATATCATTGATGGTCTGAGGTTACTTAAAACAGAAATATGCAAACTGAATATAGACATTGAGGAATAATATGGAAGTTTTAAAATTTGTATCTTTAGCTAAGTTATATTTTGTACCTTTATTTTATATAATTAAAAGATTTAAAGCATTTTATAGTTAAATATCAGACTTAAAGGCCTTTAATTTCTGAGTATAAGATTTATTATAGAACAGAACATACTAAAAAATATAAAGTAGTAAATAAATCTCAACAACAAAAGATAACAGCTTTTACATCAATTATAGTCTTCTAAAGCTCTGTATGCATATTTGTATATATTTAATCAGGGCTTATGGAGTGATTTTTTTAAAAAAAAGTCTAATCACTCAATATTTGAATGTGAAGTATATCCCAGGCATGTGATAATTATTAGGAACACAATGATAAACAAGATCGATGAGGTCCTTGTTACCATGGAACCTGCATTTTAGTTTGGAAGATAGTAAAAAAAGTATTTCAGTTTTTCTATTAAAGAGCAAAAGAGACATAAGGTAGAAAATAATGTGGATGGTGTGGGGACACCTAATTTAGTTAGGCTAGTTAGGGGAAGGCTTCTGCAAAGTTCACATTTAAGATGACATCTGAAGAATTCTAAGGAGCCAAGTTGGTGAAAAGTTACGGAATAGCATTCCACACAGGGGTAATAGCATGAACTAAAAGACCTTGGGGTAAGAAAGAATTTGAATCATTTGAAGAAGTGAAAGAGTATCATTTTGACTGAACTTCTTGAGGGAAGAGGAGAGTAGCATGTGATCTGGTTATACCAGAGGGAAAGGCCAGATGCTACAAAGCCTCATTGACCTTGCTGGGGTTTTATTCAGTTTGTGGTAGGAAGCAATTAAAGCATTTTAAGGAGGGGGTGAAGTGATATATTTTTTTTTTATAAAACACAACAAAAATGTAACATCTTAACTCTTCCAGTGTACAATTCAGTTACATTAAGTATATTCACATTATTGTGAAACAGATCTCCATAACTTTTCATCCTGTAAAGCTGATGAACCAGCTCCTCCCAGTTTCTGGTAACCACCATTCTACTGTTTTTTTGTTTGTTTGTTTGTTTGTTTTTTGCATTTTTCCAAAGCTGGAAACGGAGAGGCAGTCAGACAGACTCCTGCATGCGCCCGACCGGGATCCACCCGGCACGCCCACCAGGGGGCGATGCTATGCCCCTCTGGGGCGTCGCTCTGTTGCAATCAGAGCCATTCTAGCGCCTGAGGCAGAGGCCACAGAGCCATCCTCAGCGCCCGGGCCATCTTTGCTCCAGTGGAGCCTCGGCTGCGGGAGGGGAAGAGAGAGACAGAAAGGAAGGAGAGGGGGTGGGGTGGAGAAGCAGATGGGCGCTTCTCCTGTGTGCCCTGGCCGGGAATCGAACCCGGACTCCTGCAAGCCAGGCCGACGCTCTACCACTGAGCCAGCTGGCCAGGGCCCCATTCTACTGTTTGTATGAATTTGACTACTTAAGATACCTTTTACAGTATGTGTTTTATTGTGACTAGCTTCTTCACATAGTGTCCTCAAAGTTCATTTTTGTTGTGGCATGTGACAGGATTTTCTTCCTTCTTAAAGCTGAGTAATATTCTGTTGTATGTGTACCACTTTTTTTATATCCAGTCATCTCTGGATAGACAGTAGGTTGTTTTAGCTCTTGGCTGTTGTGAATAGTGCTGCTATGAACACAGGTGTGTAAATATCTCTGAGACTGCTCTCAATTCTTTTTGACATACAGTCAGTGTTAGAATTGCTGGATCATAAGGTAGTTCTGTTTTTTAATTATTTTTGAGGAACCCATACGATTTTCCCTGGTGGTTGTACCTTTTTGCAATCCCACCAACAGAGCACAAGGGTTTCAATTACTCCATGATTTACATTTTAAAGATTTCTTTGGCTGCTGTTTGGGAAATGAATTGTTGGGAGCAAGGGCAACTACAGGGAGATCGCCTAGGAAAGTATGGGTTTGGACTAAGATTTGTAGAAGAGGAAGGGTCACAGGATATTTTGCAAGTAGAATTGGTTTAGTTTGCTGATGGTTTGGAAACAAATGAAAGAAAGGGAGGAATCAAAGACAGTTCTTAGATTGTGACTTCAAGGCTCCTCGTGAATGTTCATAGACGAGTCTTTCCCAGCTGCCTTCAGCACACATACTTCTCATGTCTCATAGGTCAGGCCTGAATGGTTGAGCAAGGCAAATTTTTAGAACAGTCAGGTTTCATGCTCCTAGGGTTGGAGGTCTACCTTCCTCAGCACATCGTCACCTTATATTTGAAGAAAATGGAAGGAAGAAAGGAGGGAATGACACAACTAAATTAGCTTTGGGAGCTTTGGGGAAATATCTTGACCTCTTTATGTCTCATTTGTAAAGTGGGGTGATTACTTTACAGGGTGGTTGTGGAGATTAAATAATATAGCATATTTGAAGTGCTTAGTAAGTAAAAGTGCTCAATTAAATATCATTTTCTTTAATTCTTTCCTCAACCTTTCCATTTTTTTTTAACTTGGTATTTTTTCTTTTTTAAAAAACTTACAAAATTTTTTTTAATTTTAATATTTAAAAAAAAAATTAAGTGAGAGGAGAGAAGATAGACCTCCTGCATGTGCCCTGGGATCTACCTGGCAACCCCCATCTGGGCTGAACCGAGCTATCCTCAGTGCCTGGGCTGACGCTCAAACCAAATGGAGGGAGGAGAGAGAAGAAGAGGAAAGGGAGGGGAAGAGAAGCAGATGGTTGCTTCTCTTGTGTGCCCTGACTGGGAATTGAACCTGGGATGTCCCCACACTGGGCCAACGCTTTACCACTGAGCCAGCTGGCCAGGGCCACCTTTTATTTTTTCTAATGGTACCACTGTTTTTTTAACCAACCAAATTCTTGGGGTTACATTTGACCTTTTCCCCCCATTCTTTCCATTCATTGCTACCACATTAGTTCTGAACTGAATCCTTTGTGCTAGGTGACTCATCTCATACTCTTACATATTTCATTACTAAAACTTCTATTGTTTTTTAATTATTACCAATTTTTAAACTTATTATGTAGCTCATAGCAGACATAAACTCCTGCTGATCTGCGTTTCATAAGTATGCTCCAACATAATTAGGCTACTACTCTTCTTTGAACGTACCTTATATCCTTTATTCCTTTGCTTGTGTGTTTCTTTCATGCTAGAGTGTCCTCCCATCTGTCAAGGTCCATTTCAAATGTTTGTTCATTCATTCAGTAAATATTTATTGAGACTTGTCTGTGTTCAGTGTACTGTTGTACAAGTTGGAGATATAATGATGGGCAAAGATTGGCATGGTTCCTGCTCATTTGTGTGTCATTTATAAAATCTTTCCAAAGTCAACTTTAATAAGACTGGCTTTTTCTACTTTGTGACTTTCTTAACAGATTATTAATGCCCTTCTTACTGCAATTTTAACTGGTAAAATCTGCCTACTTTTGTTGCACCACAGTGATTCTTCTTTTTTAACCATTTAAGTATCTTTTATGCTAGCTTTCTTGTGAAAGTTGTACCATAGCCTTGTAAATACTTTCTGACTTGAAGGTTTGTTTTTGATTGTAATCTGTTGTAATTAATGATACCTTACATCTTGATAATGATTAATGCTTTGAAAATATTGCTCTGACATAGTGTGTTCAACACTTAAAGTAAATGGGTAAGTTAGTCTAGAATATAATATGATTTAATCATTGACATGTTTTTATTTAAGATGTCTTTGATGAATGAAAAATTGTATGTGTTAAATATTTTTGGGAAGAATTATAACATCTTTATTTGTGACTGTTAACTTCTAGTGGAAAAATAGGATAAATTTTCAGTGTTTAGTTATAGAAATGGAAAAGTTTTTAGTTACTGTATCACTCAATTGGCTTAAGTCATGAACTCTTTTTTGTTTTGAATTTTAATGAAAATTTATTTGAACCAAACAGAGGATACACCTGGAAGCAAGATCTCAACAGATTGAGATAAATGCTTCAGAGAATAACAGTTTGCAGCTTCTTTTATGCATTTGGGATTAAGGAGGGAATGTAAGAGAGATTACATGAAGGTGATAAGCAACTCAGGGATAGGATTACATATTATTAAGAGCAGGGGTCCCCACATTTTTTACACAGGGCCCAGTTCACTGTCCCTCAGACCGTTGGAGGGCTGGACTATAAAAAAAACTATGAACAAATCCCTATGCACACTGCACATATCTTATTTTAAAGTAAAAAAACAAAACGGGAACAAATACAATATTTAAATTAAAGAACAAGTAAATTTAAATCAACAAACTGACCAGTATTTCAATGGGAACTATGCTCTCACTGACCACCAATGAGAGAGGTGCCCTTTCCGGAAGTGCGCCAGGGGCCAGATAAATGGCCTCAGGGGGCCGCAGTTTGGGGACCTCTGGTTAAGGGTATATATGCTCTCTTGGAGGCAGTTATTTATATAAAAGGTATGTTAACCTAGATGCACAGAAATAATGGACAGGGCTGCTTAAGGCAAAAATAAACCATTTATGAAAATGTTAAATGCCTGGAGTATGACTACCTATCATGACCTGCCCAGTTAGGAATTTATAATTAGATCAACCTGTGAGGTTACTTTTTATATACTTCTCACAAAAATTAGGGGATATTTCAAAACGAATATGAAGCAATGAAAAAAAGAAGCATTTGATTTTTTTGTTGTTGAGAACATCAGAAAAGCAAATGACAACTCGAAAGTTGTTTGCTTATGCAAATGAGATACAAAACCAATTTTTATTTCATTGGTGAAAATGTGCTATACAGAAGGCTGAAAGTACTGGAGTTATGTTCATGTTCCCTGATCCCCTAGTTTTTCTGAGCAGTAGAATCCCAACTCCCATTTTTTTTGTCTATAGATTTATTGGTCATAAATCAATCTGAAGCATGTAATGATGACCAGCCTTTTGGCTGGGTAGTGTGGTCTTATAGTGCTATAAAGGCTTGTTCATTCTTAAGAAGTCTCAGTATTGATGTCATCTTGTTAACCGCTGGGTATGGGGCAATACTGTATCCATGGGATCTGAGTTGAGGCTTAATTTCTCCCAAAGTGGAAGGGCAGGTAAATGGATGGTAACAGGTCTTACGGCCTTTGTTGTGAAAAAACACTGGACCATTTCTAGCCTGTCAACTGGCATGATTCGAGTTTTGCTGTCTAATTTTTCTGTATTTGGCATCTAGTATAACATTTACATCAGCTGTAACAAGGGCATTAAAAGTTATACATCATTTTTAGCTTGGCGATAGAGTAAAATGTCTCCTTTCAGTAATGTCACTCATAACTTCCTTTATCTAATTTTAAGTCTAGCTGAAATGCATTATGATGCATGAAGGAATGTAAAAACCCAAAAATGGGATGTCAGGGAACTAGGAAGAACTCAGCTGCTGTCTTGGGTTTCTCATAGCCTCAACTATCTATATAATTGACAACCTTTTTATACCCATACAGTATACCCTACAAGTTTTTCTATGTGTATTTAAGTTTTTAACCTTTAAAACTTCAATGTCTAATGAAAACTAAGAAGTAATCAATTATTCTTTAGCTTGGACATTTTATAACCTCTAGAAACATTTTTCATAGACATGAGAGTCAGTTATTAACATAGACATATTTATAAAACCTAGGCAAACTAAAGATATTTCTGTTTTACTTAAACCAACAAACTGAAGTTAGCTTTTGTTTGTTAAGGACTAATCTTAAATCATGAACTTGAAAAGCATTTGAATTAGCTTCTATTTTTTGAGAATTTTGGAATACCTAATTTTTATAAGTGCTTCCTTTTAAGTTTTAACAATACCACCCAGACGTAGAAAATTATCTCACATTTACAACATACACACACACTTACATACACAGAAACCTTTTAGCCATGAGACAAATTCACTAGTATATAATAAAAACAGTTGGATCCAAATGTTTCCCTGGAGGCATTTACAATTTATACCTGTCCTTGATGAGTCAAGTTCCAAATGACTTTCCTCCTTTTAAACTAAGGACAGCCATTTTTAATACCTCAAAGAATTGGGTTCACATCTAACAGCGACATAGTTAGATCTACTTATTTAAAACCTGATTTTGAAGCTTTGAGAGAGTAATTAAATATATATATAGTTCATTTTGTCTAATTTTATAGCCAGCTTTTTCTAATTAAGCGTGCAAAAATTAATTTAGAAATATTAAAGAATCCTTGTTTCAACCATCTTCATTATAAATGGAAGGCTGACGACTGTTTTGGGCCTTGTTG